>NC_091170.1:13896671-13970585 GCF_040958095.1 Procambarus clarkii
CACATTCCTTCCTAGTGCATTCCATTTACTTACTACTCTGACACTGACAAAGTTCTTTCTAATGTCTCTGTGGCTCATTTGGGTTCTCAGTTTCCACCCGTGTCCCCTGGTTCGTATTCCTCCAGTGTTAAATAATTAATCCTTGTCTTCCCTGTAAATTCCCCTGAGAATTTAGTATGTGGTGATGATTTCTTCCCGGGGCACTTCTGTCTTCCAGCGACGTGACGTGCAGTTCCCTCAGCCTTTTCTCGTAACTCATGCCTCTTAGTTCTGGGACTATTCTAGTGGCATACCTCTGAACTTTTTCATGCTTCGTATTGTGCTTGACAAGGTACGGGCTCCATGCTGGGGCCGCATACTCCAGGAATGGTCTTACATATGTGGTATACAAGGTTCTGAATGATTCCTTATACAGGTTCCTGAAGGCTGTTCTGATGTTAGCCAGCCTCGCATATGCCACCAATGTTAATCATTTTTATGGGGGCTTCAAGAGACAGGTTTTGCGTGATATCAACTCTTAGATCTTTCTCTCTGTCCGTTACGTGAAGGACTTCATCTCCCATTCGGTGTCCAGTGTCTGGCATACTATTTCGTCCTCCTAGTTTCATTACCTTACACTTACTTGGTTTGAACTTTAGTAGCCATTTGTTTGACCTAGTAGCCTCATACTATCTTCCTCTGTCTTAATCCTCCTCATAATTTTTGCGTCATCAGCAAACAATGAGAGGAACGAGTCTATACCCTCTGCGAGATCATTTACATATATAAAAAACAGTATAGGTCCAAGGACTGATCCCTGCGGGACTCCACTAGTGACGCCTCGCCAATCTGAGACCTCACCTCTCACAGTGACTCGCTGTCTTATGTTGCTTAGGTACTCCCTTATCAAATGGAGTACCTTCACTTTCACTCCAGCCTGCATCTCTAGCTTTTTCACTATCCTCTTATGTGGTACTGTGTCAAAGGCTTTCTGGCAATCCAAAAATATGCAGCCTGCCCATCCCTCTCTTTCTTGCCTGATTTTTGTTACCTGGTCATAGAATTCAATTTGCCCTGTGAGGCAGGCTTGCCATCCCTGAACCCATGTTGATGCTGTGTTACAAAGTTCTTATGCTCCAGATGTTTCACTAGCTTTTTTCGCACAATCTTCTCCATCAGCTTGCATGGTATGCAGGTTACTGGCCTGTAGTTCAGTGCCTCCTGTCTATCCCTCTTCTTGTATATCAGGACTACATTAGCTGTCTTCCAAATTTTTGACAATTTCGATGTCACCAGTGATTTCTTATACACTATGGAGAGTGGCAGGCACAGTGCTTCTTCTTCTTCCTTTAGTATCCATGGGGAGATTCCATCTGGGCCTATAGCCTTTGTCACAATCAACTCTAGCAAGAGCTTTATTACATCTTGCTTCTTCCCTTGCTCTAATGTGAAGACCTCTTTTAATTCCTTATTCAGTTCCTGTGTGTGTGTGTGTGTGTACTCACCTATATGTGCTTGCGGGGGTTGAGCTTTGGCTCTTTGGTCCCGCCTCTCAACTGTCAATCAACTGGTGTACAGATTCCTGAGCCTACTGGGCTCTATCATATCTACATTTAAAACTGTGTATGGAGTCTGCCTCCACCACATCACTGCCTAATGCATTCCATCCGTTAACTACTCTGACACTGAAAAAGTTCCTTCTAACGTCTCTGTGGCTCATGTGGGTACTCAGTTTCCACCTGTGTCCCCTTGTTCGCGTCCCACCAGTGTTGAATAGTTTATCCTTGTTTACCCGGTCGATTCTTCTGAGGATTTTGTAGGTTGTGATCATGTCTCCCCGTACTCTTCTGTCTTCCAGTGTCGTAAGGTGCATTTCCCGCAGCCTTTCCTCGTAACTCATGCCTCTTAGTTCTGGGACTAGTCTAGTGGCATACCTTTGGACTTTTTCCAGCTTCGTCTTGTGCTTGACAAGGTACGGGCTCCATGCTGGGGCCGCATACTCCAGGATTGGTCTTACATATGTGGTGTACAAGATTCTGAATGATTCCTTACACAGGTTCCTGAACGCTGTTCTGATGTTAGCCAGCCTCGCATATGCCGCAGACGTTATTCTTTTTATGTGGGCTTCAGGAGACAGGTTTGGTGTGATATCAACTCCTAGATCTTTCTCTCTGTTCATTTCATTAAGTACTTCATCTCCTATTCTGTATCCTGTGTTTGGCCTCCTATTTCCACCACCTAGTTTCATTACTTTGCGTTTACTCGGGTTGAACTTCAACAGCCATTTGTTGGACCATTCACTCAGTCTGTCTAGGTCATCTTGTAGCCTCCTACTATCGTCCTCAGTTTCAATCCTCCTCATAATTTTTGCATCATCGGCAAACATTGAGAGAAACGATTCTATACCCTCTGGAAGATCATTTACATATATCAGAAACAGTATAGGTCCAAGGACTGACCCCTGCGGTACTCCACTCGTAACGTCTCGCCAATCTGAGACCTCACCCCTCACACTGACTCGTTGTCTCCTGTTACTTAGGTACTCCTGTATCCAACGGAGCACCTTCCCTTTCTCTCCAGCCTGCATCTCCAGTTTTTTCACTAGCCTCTTGTGTGGCACTGTGTCAAAGGCTTTCTGACAATCCAAAAATATGCAGTCTGCCCACCCTTCTCTTTCTTGCCTTATTTTTGTTGCCTGGTCGTAGAATTCAAGTAACCCTGTGAGGCAGGACCTGCCATCCCTGAATCCATGTTGATGCTGTGTTACAAAGTTCTTTCGCTCCAAGTGCTCTACTAGCTTTCTTCGCACAATCTTCTCCATCATCTTGCATGGTATGCAGGTTAGGGACCTGCATACTTGTGTGTGCATGTGTGTGTGTGTGTGTGTGTGTGTGTGTGTGTGTGTGTGTGTGTGTGTGTGTGTGTGTGTGTGTGTGTGTGTGTGTGTGTGTGTGTGTGTGTGTGTGTGTGTTTGTGTGTGTGTGTGTGTGTGTACTTACCTAGTTGTACTTGTGGGGGTTGAGCTCTGGCTCTTTGGTCCCGCCTCTCAACCGTCAGTCTTCTGATGTACAGATTCCTGAGCCTACTGGGCTGTATCATATCTACACTTAAAGCTGTGTATGGAGTCAGCCTCCACCACATCAGTTCCTAATGAATTCCATTTGTCTTCTACTCTGACACTGAAAAAATTCTTTCTAACGTCCCTCTGGCTCATTTGGGCACTCAGTTTCCCTAGTGCGTGTGCACTTTGTGGTAAATAGCCTGTCTTTATCTACCCTATCAATTCCACTGAGAATCTTGTATGTGGTGATCATGTCCCCTCTAACTCTTCTGTCTCCCAGTGTCGTGAGGTTTAATTCCCGTAGTCCCTCCTCGTAGCTCATACCCCTCAGTTCGTGTACTTGTCTGGTGGCAAATCTTTGAACCTTTTCCAGTTTAGTCTTATGCTTGACTAGATATGGACTCGATGCTGAAGCCGCATACTCCAGGATTAGTGTGACATATGTGGTATACAAAGTTCTGAAAGATTCCTTACATAGGTTTCTAAAGGCCAGTTTCTTCTGTTAGCCAACCTGGCATATGGCGCTGATGTTATCCTCTTGATATGAGCATCAGGGGACAGGTCTGGCGTGATATCAACCCCCAGGTCTTTCTCTCTCTCAGACTCTTGAATAATTTCATCTCCCAAATGATACCTTGTATCAGGTCTCCTGCTCCCTACTCCTATCTTCATTACATTGCATTTGCTTGGGTTAAACTCTAACAACCATTTGTTCGACCATTCCTGCAGCTTGTCCAAATCTTCTTGAAGCCTCAAGCTGTCCTCATCTGTCTTAATCCTTCTCATAATTTTGGCGTCGTCAGCAAACATTGAGAGGAATGAGTCTAAGCCCTCTGGGAGATCATTTACGTATATCAGAAACAGGATAGGTCCTAGTACAGAGCCCTGTGGGACTCCACTGGTGACTTGACGCCATTCTGAGGTTTCACCTCGCACTGTAATTCTCTGCTTCCTATCGCTTAGGTGCTTCCTTATCCACTGTAGCGCCCTATCAGTTACTCCTGCCTGTTTCTCCAGCTTATGCATCAGCCTTTTATGGGGTACTGTGTCAAAGGCTTTCCGACAGTCCAAAAAATGCAGTCCGCCCATCCTTCTCTTTCTTGCTTAATCTTTGTCATCGGATCGTAGAATTCTATCAAGCCTGTAAGGCAAGATTTGCACTCTCTGAACCCATGTTGATGGGTTGTCTCGAAGTCCCTTCTCTTCAGATGTGTTACTAGGTTTTTTCTCACAATCTTCTCCATCACCTTGCATGGTATACAAGTTAAGGACACTGGCCTGTAGTTCAGTGCCTCTTGTCTGTCACCCTTATTGTATTTTGGAACCACATTAACCGTTTTTCATATTTCTGGTAAGTCTCCCGTTTCCAGTGACCTACTATACATGATGGAGATTGGCAAGCAAAGTGCTTCTGCACACTCTTTCAATACCCATGGTGAGATCCCGTCTGGACCAACAGCCTTTTTTACATCCATAACCAACGGATGACTCTTTACTTCATCTCTGGTAAGTTCGAACCATATCCATAGCCTCCTGGTTTACTGCCTCCACTCCTAGCTCAGGTACTTTATCTCTTTCTATTGTGAAGACCCTTTGGAATCTCTTGTTGAGTTCTTCGCAGACCTCTTTGTCCTTCTCTGTGTACCTGTCCTCATCCGTTTTAAGTTTCCTCATCTGTTCTTTTACTGTTGTTTGCCTATTGATATGGCTATGGAGCAGGTTTGGTTCGGTCGTGGCTTTGTTTGCTATATCATTTTCATACTGTTTCTGCTTCTCTTCTCACACTAACATACTCATTCCTAGCTGTTTGGTACTCTCTCTGCTTTCTGCTGCTCTGTTATTTCGGACGTTCTCCACCCCCTTTTGTTCCTTTACTTTGCTTCCATAGATGCCCTATTAAACCATGGATTTTTCTTTTCCTTCTCAATTTTTTTGGGGGACGGGGATGTGTCACGAATCTTATTACGATTCTGCCAATTCTCCCGAACCTCGTATTATGTTATTGTTTTCTCTACGTAAATATTGCTGTCAGTTGTATAAGATTTGTGTATATAGATATATATACATTATATATATATAACATAGATAGCTGGGTAGTGTGTGTAAGGTTTGTTTTGGTGGTGGATGTCACGTGAAATTAGCCGTGTGGGCGGTTGACAATATTTGGGAACGGCCAGAACGATTGTTGGCAAATCAATTGCTTATAGTTTTATATTTATTTATTCCCATATTTGGTAGCCATAATATTTCAAGGAATGTGAGACCAGTAATTGCAACTCTTAGTTAATAATGTTGGAGTTTAGAGCTGACCTTTGTAAATAGAATGTTCACAATGTTCATGCGAACGTTAATTGGTGTTGGGTAGACGGTTAGTCGACGTTGGGCCTGCGGACCACGTCCTGGGCAGTAGAGTGGCAGCTGCGGTCGAGTGCAGTTGTGTTTAAGCTAAGTTCTTGGTTTTTGTTTATTTTAAGCCCATATAAATATTAGTTTATCTGGATAGACGATTTTAGTGTATTTATGGCTTGCTCCATATTCTGGTGATAGTGCTCAGGTCTCAAATAATTACTTGCATTCTATAGTATTACATGCTGATAAATATTTCTGGCTACTATTTATTTAATTGTTGTTAAGTTGTCACCCTTAGCAAAATATATTGTTCTCCCGTTTTATACAGTGATTAATTATACCCCTAGACACCTATTGGCATGGCAGATTTTTATTTGTTCTTTACACTGTGGGGAGAAGAACATTATTTAGTCTCAAGGGTCGTGACACATGGGGGCCTGTCCGGGAGAGTGATAGATTATACTTTAACTCCCTGAAATAGTTGTTCAATTAACAGTACTACTTATTCCTAGGTACTCTGTGATTATCTAGTGAAACCTAAACCAGCCTGTGAAATGGACTGTTCCAACTAAGCTGCTGTGAAAAATTCTAAACACTTCACGATTGAGGTAAGTGTTCAGCTTGTGCCAGGGGCCAAGTATAGTTTGTGTTGTTAAGTGTAAGCTGTGATTATTGAACCAACCATGGAAGATCAGGTTGCTGCACTGGTGGATCAGCCCAATTTCGGTAAAATTAAAGACTTAACGAAGTCTGGGTTATTATTGCTGGCTGATAGATTGAACCTAGCTATTCCCAGTAAGATGTTGAAAGCTCAAGTGTTAAGGACGATTGTCACACACTTGGTGGAGGAGGAGAGACTTGAAGAAGAATGTTTGGGAGAGTTAGAAGAAAAGTCAAGTGACAAGGTGGCCATCTTAAAGTTGGAGATGGAGACTAAATTAGAAATGGCTAAGTTGGAGGCTCGGTTACGACTAGCAGAGCAACAAACTAAACAATTAGAAATTCAGCAGAGTATGGCTGAAAATAATAACCGGTTGGAACAGCAGAGAATTGCGGCAGGGCAAGGTAACACTAGTAATAATCCAGAGAGTACAAATAGTTCTTCTAAGTACAGTAAACATGTAGAATTACCTAAGTTTAATGAAGAAGATCCAGGAATATTTTTCTTGCATTTTAAGAAACTAGCAGTCAGCATGAACTGGCCTGTCGATCAATGGGTTAGCATATTACAAGGTCAATTTAAAGGTAAAGCCCAAGAGGTATTTGCATCTTTGCCTGCTGAGAATTCTTTCGATTTTCAATTTGTGCAACAAAGTATTTTGAATGCTTACCAGCAGATCCCAGAGGCACATAGAATAAAGTTCAGAAGTTTAAAAAGAGCACATGACCAGACTATTTCTGATTTTGTAAGAGTAAAATTCAATCACTTTGACAGATGGATTAAAGCACTTAATATTACAGAGTTTGAGACTTTAAGAGACCTCATAGTAACTGAGGAAGTAGTGGGATGTCTACCTGAGAAATTAGCTTTATTTATGGCTGAAAATAAACAAACTACTGAATTGTCAAATTAGCCAAGCTAGTTGATGAGCATGAACTACTTACTAAAGGGCCTTTTAGAGCCCCAATGAGTCATTTTAAGGCTAAAACTAATTATGCTCCTAACCATAATGTTTTCAAAACTCGACCAGCTAATTCACCTACTCCCCTTAACCCTTCTCCTGTAAAGCCAGGGTTTTCAACCTCAAGTAGTGTAGTGGTTAAGCCTGCAGTGGGTTCGGCTGTTCCGACCACTGGCAGATATTGCACGCATTGCAGGAGAAGAGGTCATGTGGTAAATTCATGTTATGCTTTGCACCCTGAGTTGAGACCAACTGGTCTAATTATGAGTAGGGGTTTGCAAACCATTAATGCCAATGTTGCTCCAGTCATGCCCAAGTGGATGACTAATTTTGATCCATACCTACATTCGGGAACCCTATTATGTACTAGTGGAACCTGGAAACCAGTCCAGTTGTTAAGGGACACTGGTGCTTCCCAGTCTTCAATTTCTCGCCGTGTTCTTACTGATGTTAGCACAGAAGACACTGGAGAGGTAGTGTTATTGCAGGGACTTGGAGGTCATATACAGAGTGTACCCTTAATTAAAGTTAACCTGAATTCTTCTATTATACCAGGTTGGTGCACTGTAGCAATCAGTGAGCAGTTGCCCATTCCTGGGATTGATATAATTGTAGGTAATGATTTTGACAAGTGTCAAATTAGTGGGACCGATTGTCCTGTTATGTATACTAAACCTGATGCAGTACTGGCTCAACCAGATGCGGATGGTGTCATTTATCCAGCCTGTGTTGTGACCAGATCCATGGGTAAGCAGAATGTGGTAAGTCCTGCTAACTACCAAGGTGGATGTTCTCGAGGCCAGGACCCCTTCAGACAGAGAGATGGAGGTGGACCTTGAAGATACATTTTTAGCTGACATGGATGACGAGAGTGAGACCGGTGCCAAAGCCCTAATTTATTCTGACCCAGATGGTCTGGAAGATGTGGCCCAGGTACCAATTCCTTGCCCGCTCGCTCCAGGTGCAGAGTTCCAGACCTTGCGTAAGTTACAGAGTACTGATCCCAGTTTAGCCGAGTGTTATGCAGAAGCAGCCGACTCCATTGATACTTTGGAGGAGAGTACGGGTTGTTATTTTCAAGATCGTTGTCTGATGAGAAGATGGAGACCATCAGGAACTCCCGCCTCAGATGATCGTGAGTCTAAAACCCAGCTCGTTGTGCCAACAGAGTATAGGGAGCAGGTATTGCAAGCTGCTCATGATGACCTGATGGGAGGCCATCAAGGCATTACCAGTATGTATCATAAGATCTGTAAACTTTTTTATTGGCCAAAACTTAAAAAAGATGTGGTCAGATATTGCCACAATTGTGTTGTGTGTCAAACTATTGGTAAGCCTAACCAAACTGTGCCACGAGCACCATTATACCCTATTGTAGTGCTAGAGGAGCCTTTTACTCATGTGGTACTGGATTGTGTTGGACCTTTACCCCGTACCAAATCCGGAAATATGTATATATTCACAATTTTATGTATGACCACCAGGTTCCCTGAAGCATATGCTTTACGGAACATTAGAGCTTCTACCATTATAAGACAGCTGGAACGATTTTTCTCACTATTTGGTATGCCCCGTACAATTCAAACTGATAATGGGAGTAATTTTTGTTCCACCACTTTTACCCACTTCTGTAATACTTTTGGTATAAAGCACAATTTTTCCAGTCCTTACCATCCTCGGAGTCAAGGGGGAATCGAGCGGTTCCACCAAACTCTAAAACAAATGTTGAAGGCAACTGGGGAAGATTCACCCAGGCATTGGGATGATAATCTGCCATTTGTTTTATTTGCTGCCAGAGACGGACTGCACAGTGCACTAGGCTGTTCTCCATTCGAGCTGATTTTCGGACATCAGGTGAGAGGACCTTTAAAGATGTTATATGAGAAATTGTTAGGAGATGTTACAGCCAGGCAGAGTGAACGTTACCTGACGGATGTCAAGAGCAAGCTGTCCAGAACGAGGGAGTTGGCCTTATGACATCTAGGTGAACAACAAGAAGTAATGAAGCAGAAGCATGACCAGAGGTTCAAGGCCAAACTCAGAGTTTTTGAGCCAGGAGATTTGGTATTGGTCTTGAAGCCTCGGATGGGTACGTCTATGTCCAATAAATTTGCAGGACCATATCGAGTAGTAAAACGTCTTGGAGAAGTTACTTACAAGGTTTGCCATCCCAAGCAGAAACGACAGACCATGAGTGTACATGTAAGCCGGTTGAAGGCTTATTGTGGGCCTAGTGTTGTGGCTTGTTGTGTTGCTGAGGAGGTAAATCCTGAAGAGTCGAGTGTTGCTGAAGAAGATAGTAATAATTATTTATCTAATTCCAGTAGTTCCGGGGAAGAATTGAGTCATTTGCAGGATGAGGAGAGAACGGAGTTCCAGGACCTTTTGGAGGCGTCTTCTAGCTTGTTTGGGGAGGTCCCCACTCAGACTCCTCTCATTACGCATGATATCAACCTGACAAATGTGACTCCAATTCGGCTGCGCCCTTATCGAGTGACACCCGTGAAACGTCGTATCATCCAAGAGGAGGTTGATTATCTTCTTCGACATGGATTCATCAGACCCAGTCAGAGTTCCTGGAGTTCACCATGTCTGTTAGTACCAAAACCAGAAAATAAGTGGAGATTAGTAGTGGATTTTAGAAAACTCAACCAGGTAACTGTAGTTGATGTTTACCCTTTACCATTATTGGAAGACTTTATAGATACTATAGGTCATGCTAACTTTGTATCTAAGTTGGACCTATCTAAGGGATATCATCAGATACCTCTTACAGATTTTGCAAGGGAAGTGACAGCATTTATCACTCCTGATGGAGCTTACGAGTTTAATGTCATGCCTTTTGGATTAAGGAATGCTCCAGCCACGTTTCAGAAATTAATGAATTCTTTGTTAAGGGATGTCCCAGACTGTAGGGCATATCTGGATGACATTGTAATTTTCAGTCAGACTTGGGTAGATCATATGTCTAGTTTAAGGAAATTGTTTAATGTGTTACAGCATGCTAA
Source organism: Procambarus clarkii (assembly GCF_040958095.1). Classification (NCBI taxonomy): domain Eukaryota; kingdom Metazoa; phylum Arthropoda; class Malacostraca; order Decapoda; family Cambaridae; genus Procambarus; species Procambarus clarkii. Next base: position 13,906,691 of record NC_091170.1, read on the forward strand.
TTTGACTGTCAATATGAAGAAATGTAGTTGGGCTAAAGGAACTATAGTGTATTTAGGGCATGAGGAAGGACAAGGAAGGATAGTCCCATTGCACGACAAGATTCAGGCAATTGTGGAGTACCCAGTCCTAACAAATAAGAAGTCGGTGCAAAGATTTGTGGGAATGTGCGCATATTATAGAAGGTATTGTAAAAACTTTTCCATTGTTGCTGCACCCATAACAAATCTTTTAAGGAAACAGGTAAAATTTAAGTGGACGCAGGAGTGTCAGAACTCTTTTCAGAAGTTGAAAGGAATTCTCTCTACTTCACCTGTGCTAGCTAGTCCACAGTATGAATAACCTTTTATTCTTCACATAGACGCTTCCGATGTAGGAGCAGGTGCTGTTTTGTTCCAAGTAGGACCGGATGAGTTAGAACATCCTGTTTATTATTTCTCCCGTAAATTTGACAAGACCCAACTTAATTACTCTGCAGTTGAAAAAGAAGCACTTTGTTTAATACTTGCGGCCCCCTCCCCTTCCGGCCCGTTGGCGTCGTGAGGGGGCTTGGTGGACGGCTGCCGGAGTGTGATGCTCCGTTGGGCAGTCCTCTGTCCTTTTCTGGCCTTGCACTCCTGCTGCTGTCTTCTCCAATTGTGCCGGATCGCTTTTTCCTTTTCCTTATGTTTCGTTTTTCTCCCCCCTCTTCTCCTATCTGCTTGTCGTTTCCTGCCGACCTTTTGCTTGTTTTGGATTATTTCTTTGGACTTCTTCTATTTTGACGCCCTGGTGCTTGAGGAGGCATACTCTTACACCCGTAGAACTGTAGTACCCGACGTCTCGAGCGAGGGGAACCTTTTATTGTCAATCCCCCTTTCGTCGCTGAACCCGATCTCGATGGACTGACGGTTCTTAAGGTGGCGTTTGTGGGGCGTATACTCACGACGCACCCCTAGGGGGCCCCGGCATGATCGGCGATAGCTTCCTGTTGGGTGTCCTGCCTCTAATTGTGGCTCCATGGTGGGTATGGGGGCACATTCGTGGATGAATTTGTCACTTTTCGTCTCTATGTCGTTGAATGTTTCCGTTGTACCCTCTCAGGCTCGTGGGGTGGGCGACCAAGCCCCCGAGTCGGCCTGTATTGGAAGACCAGGCTCTGTAGCTCCCGCTGCGTTGGGCCCCGACCTTGCTCCTCCTTTGACCGTCCTGACTTCTTCCCCCAGCTCCCCTCCCTCCTCTGAGGTTGGGTCGAGCCTCCAGCCCCCGGTGGTGACCACTTCGTCCCCTGGTGTGGCTAAGTCTTTCGTTGTGACTACTGTGCCTTTTGACCCCTCTCTCTCTAGGGGTTCTCAACGCCGTTCGCGCCCCAACCGCACTCGCTCGATTCCTTCCCGTGCTGATGCGTATCAGGCCTTGTTTGGTCCTGCTTCATGGGCCAAATACTTTGATCTCCTCCCTCTTGATTCTGCGCCTCCTGACGATTTCTCCCTCCATCGGCATCTTGTAGATTCTGTGGATGCGTGTGTTACTTTCAACCCCACTCGTCTCGGTACACGTGTCGTTGCTGCTCCTTCTCAGGATGCGGCTTCCCGCTTGGCTGCCTTATCTTGCCTTGGCGAGATCCCTGTTCGGGTCTCCAAGAACGTTCAGATGAATTCCAGTGTTGGCACTATTCTCCTCCCACCCCATGTTGCAACCGGTGTTCGGAATCTGCAGGATTGCCACGATGATATTCGGCATATCCTTGATGCCCAAGGCCATTCTGTCCTCCAGGTTGACTCGTTTACTCGTCCCCCTCGTGGTCGTCGCCAACCCCTTCGCGTTGTAAAGATCACCTTTGATGGTAGGACCCTTCCATCCTCTGTCATTCTTGCTGGTGCTAGGTGCTCTGTCCAGGAGTATATTCCTTCTCCTCGACTTTGTAATAAGTGCTGGAGGTTTGGGCATGGTGCCCTCCGCTGCTCTGGGACTGTCTCTCTCTGTCCTTTGTGTGGGAGTGAAGGTCACTCTAAGTCGGAGTGCACTTCTCCCCAAGCTCGCTGCCTCAACTGCGGCGAGGCCCATCCTACGTTCTCCCGTGCCTGTGTCCATTACAAGCTTGAGGCGGCCGTCCTTAACCTGAAGCACCGGGAGCGTTTGTCTTTTCCTGAGGCGAGGCGCCAGGTTCGCCGGCTCCCGCCTTATACTAACATCTCTTATGCTCGCGTGTTGCGCTCTTCCTCTCCTCGTCCTTCCCCCCTTCCTCAGACTCTCAACCGTTTCCGGGCCTTGGACCCTGATACGCCCACTGCCCCCTCCTCTGTTCCTTTGAGTTCTTTCCCGAGGGGTCCCCCTCCTGGTCCTCTGTCTGGGGTTCCCCTTCTTTCAACCCGGTCTGTCATGTCTCCTGTGTCTTCTTCCTCGTCCCCCTCCGATCCTCCTTCCCATCCTCTTCCTCCATCTATCGGCTCCCCCCGCCGCCTGTCGGTGCAGGCGGATGTCCATCGCTCTCCTAACGGCCGTCGTGTGTGCTCTCGTTCGGCTTCTCCTGTTGAGACACTGGAATCCGTTGCCCGGTACGTAGTTGCTGGGACACCTGTCTCTTTAAGTCAGAAGCGTAAGCCTGGCTCCTCTCCTTCCTCTTCCCCGGCGGGTAAGAAGGCTTCGCTTTCTTCCTTAGCTCCTACTTCTGGCTCTGTTGCTCCTTCCCCTCCCGTTTCAGTGGTTGCGCCCCCTGTTCCTGCTATGGAGGTTTCTTTGGCCCCTGCTTCCCTTTCGGTTGCTGCTCTTGCTGGGGTGCGCTCCCCTCTTTCTACTCCCCCTCTTCCTACTGCTGTCCTTGACTGCTCCTCTCCGTTGTCTCCTCCTCTTCGTCCTCCTCCTCCGGACCCCGCCCGCCCACCTCTGATCTGTTCTCCCGTTTCCTTCCCTCCGTCTTTGCTCAGTTTACCCATGCCCCCTAACCCTGACTTTGCTGACCCTGATCCCGACCCTGATATTCTTTAACGTGCTCTGTTGCTCTTTCGCCTTTGTTTCTTCCTTGTTCTCTGTTTTTGTCCTTTCTCTTCTCGTCGTTGTCCATTCTTCAATGGAACGTTCGAGGTTATTACGCCAATTTCCTCGAACTCCAACTTCTGATTTCGCGGTTTTCGCCCCTTTGTGTCTGTCTCCAGGAGCCAATGCTTGGTGCTCGTCCTGGTCGTTTTCGTGGCTATTCCTTTCTCCCCCCCCCCCCCCAGCCATTGCTGGGGCTTCTAATTCTTCTGCTCTCTTGATTCGTGCAGATGTTCCCTTTGTTCCTTTACTTTTTCCTTCGCCTCTCCATTGTTCTGCTGCTCGTATCTTTGTGGGGAAATGGTACACAGTTTGTTCCATTTATCTCCCCCCGAGTGTCCCGCTCTCTCTTCCTGATTTGCAACAACTCCTAGACTCCTTGCCGGAGCCTGTGCTCCTGCTGGGTGACTTCAATTGTCGTCATTCTCTTTGGAGTGACGTTCTGACGAATACCCGGGGTCGCCTCCTTGAGCCGTTTCTCCTATCTTCTTCCCTGTCTCTTCTGAATTCTGGTGAGCCCACTCATTTGGACTCTCGGACTCGCACCCTTTCTTGTCTTGATCTTTCTCTCTGCTCTTCTTCTCTTTACTTAGATTTCACGTGGCAGGTTCTTGATGACCTCCATGGAAGTGATCATTTCCCCATCCTTGTTTCCTTTTTCTCTTTTCGCCCTTCCCTCTCTTTCCCTAGGTGGCAGTTTGCTAAGGCAGACTGGACCCTATTTACCCTCAGTGCTGCTCTCTCTGACCTCTCCCTTCTGCCTCTCTCTCGCGCTCTCCTCCTTTTTCATGACACTGTCTTCAACGCTGCCCTCCGCTCTATTCCTCGCTCTTCCTCTCGGGGTCCACGGAAGTGCGTTCCCTGGTGGAATGCGGACTGTGCTCGGGCTGTCCGCTGTAAGCGTGCAGCCTGGAAGAGGCACCGCCGTAGGCAGACGACCGATTCTTTTCTTTTCTTTCGGAAAGCGAGTGCGGTGGCCCGTAGGGCCATCCGTACGGCTAAACGTGAATGTTGGGCATCTTATGTCTCAACAATTACGTCCGAAACCCCTCTGGCCCAGATCTGGAAGCGTATCCGCAAGATAGCGGGTAAGTTCGTTCCCGATGTTTCACCGGTCCTTCACCTCCATGATACTCTTGTGGCGGACCCGTTGCAGGTCGCTTCCGAACTGGGTTCCCACTTTTCTTCTGTTAGCTCTGGTCTTCATCTTCCCCAATCTTTCCTTCTTCGTAAACCTGTCCTTGAGTCTCGTCCTTTAGATTTCTGCACTCATCTTCAACTTCCCTATAATGATCCCTTCTCTCTCTCTGAACTTCGTTCTGCCCTGGCCCTCTGCGGTTCTACGGTGGCGGGCTCCGATGGTATTCATTATGAGATGCTTCGCCATCTCCCTCCGAGCACGTCTCGGTATTTACTGAGTCTGTATAATCGGATCTGGGAGTCGTCGTCAGTCCCTGAGGACTGGCTCGATGCCGTTGTCCTCCCTGTTCGCAAACCGGGGTCTCTGGGTACTTCCCCTAAGGACTTTCGCCCTATTGCTCTCACAAGTTGTGTCTGCAAACTCTTTGAACGTATGGTTAACGTTCGTCTGATGTGGTTCCTGGAACACCATCACCTCCTCTCCCCTTCTCAATTTGGTTTCCGCAAGTGCCGCAGCACGACAGATGTCCTGGTGAACTTGGAGGTCTATATTCGTACTGCTTTTGCTGCGAAGACCTCCGTTGTTGCCGTCCTTTTTGACCTGGAAAAGGCTTACGACACCACTTGGCTTTATCATATCCTATCTCAACTTCATTCTTTTGGCCTTCGTGGTCGTCTCCCTCTCTTTCTCCGCAGCTTCCTCTCTCGTCGTTCCTTTCGGGTGCGCCTTGGTACCGCTCTCTCTCCCTCTTTTCAGCAATACGAAGGTGTGCCCCAGGGTAGTGTCCTTAGCACTACTCTTTTTCTGGTTGCCCTCAATGGTCTTCTTTCCTCTCTTCCTTCTGGTGTCTTCTCCGCTCTCTATGTCGATGATCTTACCCTTTGTTGTCAGGGTGATGATTCGCCTCTCCTTCAACGCCGGCTTCAACTTGCAATTGATGCCGTGTCGTCTTGGGCCACTGATCATGGCTTCAAGTTCTCTACTTCTAAGACTTGTGCCATGACATTTACGCGGAAACGGGTTGTTCTTCGTCCCTCTTTGTCACTTTATGGTCATCCCCTTGAATACAAAGATTCCGCGAAGCTTTTGGGGTTATTCCTTGACACTCGTTTGTCTTGGTCTCCCCATATCTCTTACCTCCGTGTTGAGTGCTCTAAGGCCCTTACCCTCCTTCGGGTCTTGTCCCATACTTCTTGGGGGGGCAGATAGGCGCACTCTCCTTGCTTTACATTCCTCTCTCGTCCTGTCTAAGCTCGATTATGGTTGCCCTGCTTACTCGTCTGCTTCTCCTTCTACTCTTCGCCGTCTTGATGCTTTGCACCATACTGGGTTGCGCCTCAGTTCTGGTGCCTTTCGTTCGACTCCCGTCCTTAGCTTGTATGTTGACACTGGCTTCCTGTCTCTCCAGGACCGCCGTGATCGCTACTGTCTTCGCTATCTTGCGCGGTCCTTGCAACATCCTTCCTCTCGCCTCTGTCGTGCTTTAACTTTTACCCCTCCTGCGGTTCCTGTTCCTCTTCACCACCTCCCTCTTTCTGTCCGGTTATCTCGCCTGCAGGATTTTCTTTCCGTTCGTATTTCTGATGTTTCTCCTCGTGTTGTTCCTTCTTTGCCCCCGTGGAGGGTCCCTCTTCCGCGGTTTTGTACATCCTTGACCCGTATCACTAAAGCTTTTACCCCTCCTACAGTTCTAAAACGCCTTTTCCTCGAGCACTTTTTTTCTCACTCCCGCTCCGTTTCTGTCTTCACCGATGGGTCTAAGTCAGCGGACGGTGTTGGCTACTCTGTTGTTTTTCCTGATCGCACTTATATGTGTCGCTTGCCTCCGGAGACTAGCATCTTTACAGCGGAACTTTATGCTATTCTCTATGCTCTTCGTCTCCTACTTTCTCGTTGTCAGTCTTCCTTTGTAGTTGTTGTTGACTCTCGTAGTGCCCTCATGGCTCTCGGGTCCTTTAATCCAGTTCATCCAGTGGTTGTCGAGATCCAGCATTGGCTGTTTCTCGTTCACAGTAAATTTAAGTCGGTTGAGTTTTGTTGGGTTCCCAGCCATATTGGTGTGTCTTTAAATGAGCGTGCGGATGCTGCCGCCAAGGAAGCTGTCCGCTCTTGTCCCATCTCTCGTAAGGGCATTCCGTATTCCGACTTTTACCCGGTTATCCATTCCTCAGTCCTTACCCGTTGGCAGGCTTCTTGGTTGTCTGTTACTGGTAACAAGCTACGTACTCTTAAATGTTGTGTTTCCCCGTGGCAGTCCTCCTTCCACCGTAACCGGCGGTGGGAAACAGCTCTGGCGAGGTTGCGTATTGGCCATACTCGCTTAACCCATGGTCACTTGATGGAGCGCCGCCCTGCTCCTTATTGTCCTAGTTGCATTGTCCCTCTTACGGTCGTGCATGTCCTTCTTGAATGTCCTGACTTCCAGGACGAGCGTATGTCTTGCTTTCCGACCGCCCCTCGCAGTCACCTGTCCCTCGATAGAATTCTTGGTGACTCGGATACTTTTGATATCGTTCGCCTTATGCGTTTTTGTTCTCGTATTGGCATCCTTGGTGATATTTAGCGCCCTCTGATTATTTTGCGTCTTTGATGGTGCTACATAGCCTTCCCGGTTTGGTGCCTTCTTTTGATAATTACTTACTTACTTACCTAATACTTGCGGTGAAGAAATTTGAGACATATTTATCAGGAAATCAAGTAATAATATATACAGAACATAATCCATTGACATTTATCAATTCTATGAAGTGTAAAAACCAGAGAATACTTAGATGGTCATTATTGCTGCAAGAATTCAATATTGTAATTCGTCATATTCCTGGGAGGCAAAATGTTATTGCTGATGCCTTATCCAGAGGATTTCCTGTTGCAGTGCCTTAACATGTAGTGTTCTTCCTTCAGAAGATATTTATAAATTTTGTATATTGTTAATTTGGGAGTTTTCATTTTATTGTACCTTGTTGAAGCATTTCTCATGTAATATGACCTGTAGGCTCGTGCAGCCAAACAAAAAAAAAAAATGAAATAACCTTCTGTTCATTTCATTTTTTCTTAGGGGACGGGAGGGATGTCACGAATCTTATTACGATTCTGCCAATTCTCCCGAACCTCGTATTATGTTATTGTTTTCTCTAAGTAAATATTGCTGTCAGTTGTAAAAGATTTGTGTATATAGATATATATACATTATATATATATAACATAGATAGCTGGGTAGTGTGTGTAAGGTTTGTTTTGGTGGTGGATGTCACGTGAAATTAGCCGTGTGGGCGGTTGACAATATTTGGGAACGGCCAGAACGATTGCTGGCAAATCAATTGCCTATAGTTTTATATTTATTTATTCCCATATTTGGTAGCCATAATATTTCAAGGAATGTGAGACCAGTAATTACAACTCTTAGTTAATAATGTTGGAGTTTAGGGCTGACCTTTGTAAATAGAATGTTCACAATGTTCATGCGAACGTTAATTGGTGTTGGGTAGACGGTTAGTCGACGTTGGGCCTGCGGACCACGTCCTGGGCAGTAGAGTGGCAGCTGCGGTCGAGTGCAGTTGTGTTTAAGCTAAGTTCTTGGTTTTTGTTTATTTTAAGCCCATATAAATATTAGTTTATCTGGATAGACGATTTTAGTGTATTTATGGCTTGCTCCATATTCTGGTGATAGTGCTCAGGTCTCAAATATTTACTTGCATTCTATAGTATTACATGCTGATAAATATTTCTGCCTACTATTTATTTAATTGTTGTTAAGTTGTCACCCTTAGCAAAATATATTGTTCTCCCGTTTTATACAGTGATTAATTATACCCCTAGACACCTATTGGCATGGCAGATTTTTATTTGTTCTTTACACTGTGGGGAAAAGAACATTATTTAGTCTCAAGGGGCGTGACAGGATGACCCTTTTTACTGTCTCCTGACACTTTAGGGTGACATAGTCCATCATGTCTTGTACGCCCTTAGTTCTGAGTTCTGTGTCACATTGTATTTTTCTTAGGAATTTTCTCATTTCCTCATAATTTTCCTTTCGGTACGCCAGCTCTTTATTTTTCATTTATTTTTTGTGGGACGATTATTCCTAGCTCTATGTGGCCTTAATGCCTCTTCTTACTCCATCCCACCGCGAGTCAAAGGTAAGTTATTACAAACTACCAGTAATAATAAATCTAATGGAAAAGGGGTAAACAACACTAAACAAAACCATCACCAGGTGTACTTCTTAACTTTATATACACATATGTACATGACATAACACTGCAGGTGTCACTTTCACACACGACACTATAAAACTTCTGCAATCTTTCCCGGCGAGTCCACTTTTATCTTCTATCATCCACCACTCAGGTTCCTTACCTGAGTCTGTCTTCCATGGTCGTCACGCCGACGAGTCCACCTTTATAAGTAAACATTGAGCCAGTCCTACACTGTATCGTCACGGTGCCACAACACCACTTCTACTCTCCAGCAACACCGGCAAGGGGTCTCCAGCAACATTGGCAGGGGTCTCCAGCAACATTGGCAGGGGTCTCCAGCAACACAATAGCAGGAGTCTCCAGCAACACACTGGCAAGGGTCTCCTGGAACACTGGCAGGGGTCTCCAGCAACACACTGGCAGGGGTGTCCTGGAACACACTGGCAGGGGTCTCCAGCAACACACTGGCAGGGGTCTCCAGCAACACGCTGGCAGGGGTCTACAGCAACACGCTGGCAGGGGTCTCCAGCAACACACAGGCAAGGGTTTCCAGCAACACACAGGCAGGGGTCTCCGGCAACACCCTGGCAAGGGTCTCCAGCAACACGCTGGCAGGGGTCTCTTGGAACACACTGGCAGGGGTCTCCAGCAACACACTGGCAGGGGTCTCCTGGAACACACTGGCAGGGGTCTCCAGCAACACTGGCAGGGGTCTCCAGCAACACACAGGCAGGGGTCTCCAGCAACACACAGGCAGGGGTCTCCAGCAACACACTGGCTGGGGTCTCCAGCAACACTGGCAGGGGTCTCCAGCAACACACAGGCAGGGCTCTCCAACAACCCGCTGGCATGGGTCTCTAGCAACACACTGGCAGGGGTCTGCAGACAAACACTGGCAGGGGTCTCCAGCAACACACAGGTAGGGGTCTGCAGCAACACACTGGCAGGGGTCGCCAGAAACACAATGGCAGGGGTCTCCAGCAACACACAGGCAGGGGTTTCCAGCAACACACAGGCAGGGCTCTCCAGCAACACACAGGCAGGGCTCTCCAGCAACACCCAGGCTGGGGTCTCCAGCAACACGCTGGCAGGGGTCTCCAGCAACACACTGGCTGGGGTCTCCAGCAACACACTGGCATGGGTCTCCAGCAACACACTGGCTGGGGTCTCCAGCAACACACTGGCAGGGGTCTGGAGCAACACACTGGCAGGGGTCTCCAGCAACACACTGGCTGGGGTCTCCAGCAACACACTGGCAGGGGTCTCCAGCAGCACACTGGCAGGGGTCTCCAGCAACATACTGGCTGGGGTTTCCAGCAACACACTGGTAGGGCCTCCAGCAACACACAGGCAGGGGTCTGGAGCAACACACTGGCATGGGTCTCCAGCAACACGCTGGCAGGGGTCTCCAGCAACACGCTGGCATGGGTCTCCAGCAACACACTGGCTGGGGTCTCCAGCAACACACTGGCTGGGGTCTCCAGCAACACACTGGCAGGGGTCTCCAGCAACACACAGGCAGGGGTCTCCAGCAACACACTGGCTGGGGTCTCCAGCAACACACTGGCAGGGGTCTCCAGCAACACACTGGCTGGGGTCTCCAGCAACACACTGGCAGGGGTCTCCAACAACACACAGGCAGGGGTCTCCAGCAACACACTGGCTGGGGTCTCCAGCAACACGCTGGCAGGGGTCTCCAGCAACACACTGGCAGGGGTCTCCAGCAACACACTGCCTGGGGTCTCCAGCAACACACTGGCTGGGGTCTCCAGCAACATGCTGGCTGGGGTCTCCAGCAACACACTGGCAGGGGTCTCCACCAACACACAGGCAGGGGTCTCCAGCAACACACAGGCAGGGGTCTCCAGTAACACACTGGCTGGGGTCTCCAGCAACACACTGGCAAGGGTCTCCAGCAACACACTGGCTGGGGTCTCCAGCAACACACTGGCTGGGGTCTCCAGCAACACACTGGCAGGGGTCTCCAGCAACACACTGGCAGGGGTCTCCAGCAACACACTGGCAGGGGTCTCCAGCATTTCTGTATCTTAGGCATTGACATTACTCATTATTACTTAGGCATTGACATTACAATACTTAGGCATTGACATTACTGTACATAATTGCACTGCTGTTGTGGTATCATCTTTTGGCTTTGCCTGAAATGCAGGATGATTATTGAATGTCTGTGATCTGGATTGAGTGTTGATATCACTACAGAGTGCTGTGTGACGTACACTTTTATGACAATATTGGCAGTTCTGCAACTGAGTGTTACATTCACTTGTATCATGCTTCCGTAAACAACGGATGCCCCTGTTCAGAGATTTCAGTCGATTGATTCAACTGGCACGGTCTTCATAAACTGTACATTGATAAATGGTATGTGCTTCTTAACAGAATAAGCATCTTGGGGCACTTGCAGCTCCTTTTGTATTATCTGTCTTGGGAGTTTTATTTCCTACAGTTCTGTTAACTGTGGGGGATATAGCATATGAGCCAATATTACTCTGTTTCCACTTTGCAGAAGAGGAGTTATGTTGCCTTGATTTTTGACTGCCAGTTTGGACATTTTTGTTTTTGTCCATGGATTCACTTTTAGTGATTTTTTCTTGCGATCTAAGTTTTCCTCGGCTTCGTAATCTTTGTACGTAAGCTCGATGTCCATCAAAGATTTGGCTCTGTGATAAGATGTTGGTGTTATAATGGGTGCATAGGCTGTCTATGACCTCATTAGGAAGTTTCCTTTGAATGATTAACTTTGTAAGCCACTCTGCATTTCCTACAGGTACTTTTGTACTGAGGGCTTTGATGATTGATTCTATAGACAATCGAAATGATTGTAGTGACTCATAACTTTTATTTGGAGAGGGTAAATCCAATAATTTGTATGAGACGAGCAACTGCAGTCTCCTTATCACTGTAGTTATCTTGTAACAACTGTAAGGCATGGTCGTAATCATCATCTGTTAATGCCAAATTAGCAATGACCTGCCTTGCCTCTCCTCGTAACTGGCCTTGCAAATATTGAAACTTCGTCGCTTTTTTGAGAGAAGCGTTGGAGTTTATTATAGAATCAAAGGCTCTCCAGAAGGTATCCCAATCGTCTTCATCCTTGCCCTCAAAATATGGTAAATGTACCTTTGGGAGCTCTGCTGCTATATGTGTGATAGTTGCATTGCTCTGTTGAGTGGATGAGCTCACATTGGATTGGGTTCCTGCTTGAGATATTTGTTTGATTAAAGGATCAAGTTGATCTTGGATTTTATCTTCATAAATTGTCATTTCAGCAATGATTTCCCGAAGTTCCCTTCGGATTAAATCTGCAGTAGCCATTTCTGTTAGATAAATCTCTGCATGGCGTTTGATTTGTCCATACTTTTCAACAGCTGCTTTTACTCTGGTATTCAGAATTATTAAATCAGGAGATGGTTGTCTAGCCAACTTTTGACATTAGGCAAAAAGCATGACCTTGAGAAGAAGTATAGGTTAGGAATTGTCTCCCAAGAATTCTCAAAGAATTACTCATTATTGCTATCTAAGATTATTAGGCAAGCCAAAACTAAATACTACGAAGATAAATTTACCCAAATAAAGAGCAACATTAAAAAAACTTGGAGCACAATTTCACAAATATTGGGATCAAAGAAGACTTTAAATAACAAACCAACACTCCTGTCCAGTAACGATGGTCAGCTTTCAGCCTCTGATTCTGCTATTGAGTTCAATAGGTTCTTCTCTTCCATTGGGTCATCCCTTGCAAATGATATTCCATCTTCCAGTACTGACGTTAAGGACTATCTTACAGGTAACTATCCACAGTCTCTGTACCTAAAGCCTATTAATTCCACTGACGTCAATGAGATAATCCTGTCCCTTAAAACCAAGTCTAGTGCCCTTGAGGAGATACCAACTTTAATTTACAAAAAAGCCTCCAGATCTTTAGCCCCTGCTATTGCATTGCTCTTCAACAAGTCACTTGAACTCCAAACCTTTCCAGATATTCTAAAAAAAGCGAGAGTAACGCCTGTCCACAAATGTGGTGATCTCACAGATGTTAACAACTACAGACCTATATCAATCCTGCCAAACTTGTCAAAAATTTTTGAAAAACTAATCTATAAGCAGCTTTACTCGTATCTAGCCAAACACAATTAACTTAGCCCTTGCCAATATGGCTTCAGACCAAAAAAAAGCACTAGCGATGCACTTATTAGTATGCTTAACTCGATTCATACAGCTCTTGATAAAAATGAGTTCCCTGTTGGGTTATTTGTGGACCTGCCTAAAGCTTTTGATACTGTCAACCACTAAAACCTTCTTCTTAAATTACATCATTATGGAGTCAGAGGACACTCCCTGCAATACCTCAAATCCTACCTTATTGACAGGCTCCAGTATGTTTCTGTGAATAATTCAATTTCTCCCACCCTACCCATCAACATTGGTGTTCCTCAGGGCAGCATACTTGGCCCTCTCCTCTTTCTCATCTACATTAATGACCTTCCAAATGCCTCCCAACACCTCAAACCAATTCTATTTGCTGACGACACAACCTTCATTTACTCCAGTCCTGACCCCCCTTGCTCTAAATGCCACAGTAAATACTGAGCTAAATAAAGTCCATCTTTGGCTAACTGCCAACAAACTCACCCTTAACATTGACAAAACTTTCTATATTCTGTTTGGCAATAAATCCTCTAATCAAATAAATCTCAAAATAAACAATACCCAAATTTGTAACAAATTAGATGGAAAATACCTGGGCATTCTCATTGACCACAAGCTGGATTTCCAGGGACAGATTCTAAATATATAAAAAAAAGTTTCAAAAACTGTTGGCATTCTTTCTAAGATCAGATATTATGTACCCCGCCCTGCCCTGGTGACTCTATTACTCTCTTATCTATCCATATCTCAACTATGGTATTTGTGCTTGGGGCTCTACTACCCCAAATCATTTACGTCCTCTAATTACTCAACACAAAGCTGCTATTAGGACAATATCCAACTCTGGCCCCAGACATCACTCGGTACCCCTACTCAAATCTCTGAATATGTTAGACATTAAGTCACTGCACATTCTCTCATGTGTATTATACATATATAAAACGCTAAACTGTAACGCCAATCCTGACCTCAAAAGATTCATAGAAGGTTGTAACAGAACCCATGAGCACCACACCAGAAATAAATACAGTTTTGATATTCCTAGAGTACGACTTAATCAAACTAGAAATGCTCTACAAATCAAGGGACCCAGATTGTGGAATGACCTTCCCAACCATGTTAAAGACTGTACCTCTCTCAACCAGTTTAAGATAAAAACGAAGCTATACCTAATAAATTCCCTGTAACCTACCTTACCCCTCTATTGTCAACCAATATCTGTTTTTTTTGTTTTTTTAAAGAGCGCTGTTTGTCGACAGAATTGTATTTGTGCTGCTTTTTCAGCTATGTTTTCATTTCATGTTTTCTTTTTACTCTTTATGCTCAATTAGTATTAAGCTTTAGCCATTTATGTTTTTCATGCCTGAAACGCTTTGCGTAATAGTGGCTTTAGGCATTGTATGTACTAAATCTATCTATAAGTCCACCAATCTTTGTAAAAATTTCTTGTATGTATGTACCTTACCTAAATAAACATTATTTATTTATTATTATTTATTTGTCAATCAGATGAGATAGGTGATTTTGTAAACCAATAAGTGTCCTTCTATTTCCTGTTTCAGCTGCTGGTGGAATACTGTCAGCCATTTTGACTTTTTCCGAGTTTTGAAGATTCCAAGATTTTTTTTTTTTCTGATAAATATATATGATGTTAATGTGTTTTGATAAATGAGCTTTCCTGTCTACTTAGGTAATGATTCCAAAGATCATCCTTCATTTCCTCCCTGGAATCTGGATGTAGTAGGTGCTAAATTATCAAAGGTACTGTAATAATTTGGTTTGTGATCCGAATGCACGAATACGCCAAGTTGGTAAATCCTGTAATAATTTTTTAAAAATAATAAATGGCACTACTTTTGCAAAGTTATTACATGATCTGTTACCCTAATAGTTGCTTGATAAAATACAGTAGAATGTCTACTGGTTTTACCTGTAATAGGGTTTGATATAGTTAGATTGTAATGAAATGCTCTTACAGAGATAAAAATACTTTTTAAAGGATATTATGTAATGAGCAGCTCTGAAAATCAGTTGATTAGAGATAATGCTAGATAATACACTTAAATATGTATATGTTACCACAAGTGAGGTTAGCAGTCTCCGTGGTGTAGTGGTAAGACACTCGCCTGGCGTTCCGCGAGCGCTATGTCATGGGTTCGTATCCTGGCCGGGGAGGATTTACTGGGCGCAATTCCTTAACTGTAGCCTCTGTTTAACGCAACAGTAAAATGTGTACTTGGATGAAAAAACGATTCTTCGCGGCAGGGGATCGTATTCCAGGGACCATAGGATTAAGGACTTGCCCGAAACGCTACGCGTACTAGTGGCTGTACAAGAATGTAACAACTCTTGTATATATCTCAAAAAAAAAAAAAAAAAAAAAAGATGGTATTTATGATTAAGTTGCAGTTGTGTCTTTGACACTGATATACTTAAGTACAGTGGTTTCTTAACACAGAACAATATTAGTATGCTATGAATGCTTACTAGTTAATGGATATGGTGGCTTAAGCCACTGCAAACAATATGTTTACTTAGATATATAGCTATGATAAATATTGGCTGATAGCTAGGTTAGGCTATAATATGTAAAATTTATTCCAATGCAAACTCAAGAAGTTTCTTATGTATTTGCTGGAATGATATTTGGTAAACGAATGACCATAAATATCTGGTTCGAAGGACCATTAATGTGGGAAAACCTGTTGGGATTGATATAAGAGGAGACTACTAGAGACTTGGACTGAACTAAATTAAAAAATTACTGTCTGCAAATTAATTCTTAAAATCTCTAGCTAGGGTCGTAAATCCTAGCTCCTCTTTTCCTAATGACAGATTGTGGGCCGTAAGGGACAGGTGGGGTAAATGAATTAGTTGATAGATGTTCCAGTCCACCTGTAGACAGGGATCTCACATCAGCTTGTATATTATACAAGGATAAGATTTGATAAATTCAGTTATATGACTGAACACTGGCTGTGTTTAAATCAGGGATTTAAACATACATAGTCTAACCTATGTTGGGATCGAACTGTTGACAACCCAACACATTTAAGTTAGGTTTATTCTGAATGTTTATCCTATGCTTCGTTGTACTACAACGGGGTACATGAATCAGAACAGGTGTCAGCCTCAGCTTAACCTGTTGTCTGGTGCGACACACTTTGTGCTGAGGTCTGACAAAGGACAAGAAAATAAGATGGTATAAAACTTCATCATGGATATATTCGGATATATCTCTATTCACCTTATATACAATATATTACATGTATATAAATATGTGTGCGTTTTACACCAGTACAGTTATATATATATATATATAGAGAGAGAGAGAGAGAGACACTGCGACCATGAAATGGTCGTCTCTTATCCGATTGTTCTTTCCACTTATAACTTCACTTGTCCGTAATTTTGGACCACTATTCAGAAAATCAGCGCGTTACCTCCACGCCAATCTCTAAATCTCAAAGCTGTTATCTTCCATAACTTTCAAGAACGTCGACCATGCCTCGAGGTCCTCTTCCTTCGTGAGGGTGGAGCACACTAACAGTTGGGTCCGTTGGGCACACATCCAAACGCGACGACAGCCTGTTGACTCAATGGAGGGGAGTAGATGTTTGTCTCTCCACATGCTCCGGCCAGCACAAGTTACCTCGCCCGATGGTTCTGATTGGCTAACAGAAATTCCCGCCACCGGACGAGCCATACCGTGCTGACCGTTAACGACCTCCATGGTTGTTAACCTCGTTCTTCCTGTAATAATGAACGTATGACTTAAATAATTGTGCCTTTATGCGATGAAATAACACGATACGATATATCGTAACACCTAGCACCATAACTATTAACAGCCAATAGGTTCTTATACTATAAACAACAAATTAAATTGTAAAAGTATAATAAATGACTTTAAATGTAGTCTAAGCACTTAACTAAGTACTAAAAATTATTATTAAATTATATGAACTTGTAAGATAACTTAAAAATAACTAAGCAAGCAATTGTTAACTTAATTTATATATTCAAGCATATATGCAGACATATTTATATTCAATTTATATGATTATGTAGTCAACTTGACTGAATTCTTTTCCACACAATGGACACTCATGAGACTTTATTTACGCATTGCGACTGAATCTTTCTGACACAACTGGACACTCATGAGGTCTAGTGCCTGGATAAGGACGTACTGTTCTTCTACTATATTAATAAACCAACCCGTTCTCGCAAATTCGTAAAGTCAATATTGACTTATTAACTACGTGCGTAGGTGATATACTAAGCATAATAGATACCCTTAAAAAGATTCTTAGAAAACACCGACCTTACCTAACCTTGTTAGTATCTTAAGATAAGCATCTTATTGCTTCGTAATTACAATTATTACTTAACCTATACCTATTATAGGTTAGGTAATAATTGTAATTACGAAGCAATAAGATGCTTATCTTAAGATACTAACAAGGTTAGGTAAGGTCGGTGTTTTCTATGAATCTTTTTAAGGGTATCTATTATGTTAAGTATGTCACCTATGCACATATTTAATAAGTCAATATTGACTTATTAAATTTGCGAGAACGGGTTGTAATAAACTTACTGAAATGTGAGGCTTTGCCTCGCTTTTTAACCGACAGACAGATTTATAGGATATTAAAGTCACACAAGCATACAATTGGCCAATCATATACCAAAATAACCTTCTATATACTTCTCTGCCAGTCAGGGTGCCTGTCTGACAAGGTGCCAGACTGATTAACTTTCTCTTGTTGAGTTTAGGCACGATATTTTTTGTCACAGTGTTGCTGTATGATGTACTGGTAGCGTTGCTACGTGATTTTCCCTACAGTTGCAGAAGAATGATAGTTGATGAAGACTAGGAATGAAGGTGGTGGAAACCGTGTCACTGTGATCTCCACTATACACTCTTATTTTATATAAATGTTCTAGGATTTTCATTGTAGATATTGTCCAGGTACTCCCCCAGTTCTAGAGAGTGTTCACTGGTGATAAAGATATTAGATAAGGTGTCCTTGAGCTGGTAATGTTCGCTAAAGATCCGCCACACGTGTTTACAGTTGTCAACGAACGCGCGGTCCTCCTGGGCTCTCGTAGGCGTTCTGCCCCAGATCCCCTCCCATGCTCCCAGAGCATGGAAGTCTTCTATGAATATTGATTGATTATTTTTACAGTCTAGACTTATGATTGAGATAAGATGTGATTATAATATAATTTGATATAGGATATAAAGATTATAAGTAGTACTTGATAGTACCACTGATTCTTATTAAGGATTCGATTTTATCCCTACCGGATATTGAATCAATGTTCCAATAATTTTTTAATTAAAAAATCCTTCTAGAAGCTTCTGGATCCATGAGAGATCATGCACAAAGTCACGTAGGCATCTATAGGGCCCTATGTCATACGGGATCCAAGTGGCATTATCTTCTAGGATCAAACTGTATAATGAATATATAATGATTCTGATATGATTTTAGATATGATACAGAAATTATACATTTCTTAGATGATAATTAGATATGGTGGGTAAAAATTTCCCACATCTGGTACAGTAAGTGGTGCCTAGGGACCCTCCGTGTTGTACAGTAGGTGGTTGCCAGGGTCCCACAGTTTGATTCAGTAAGTGACAGCCAGGGCCCATCAGTGTGGTACAGTAAGTGTGGTCAGGGTCCCTCAGTGGTACAATAAGTGGTGGCCAGGTGTTGACGTGGCGAGCTTGCCATGGGTGGGCCCCTTCCTCCTGTTAAGTGCGTGAACTCTGTGGGCCTGGAGTTCACTGGTCGTGCTGGATATGCGGCTATTGAAATGGTCATGTGCGACATGCTCTGTGTCCCTGTGATGGCCGTTTACGGTATTGAGCTTGTAACTGCCCACCGGGTTTCATCAAGTTCGTGACGGAGGAGGTGTACCGTGATTTTCTCCGTCGTTACGAGGGACTTTCGTTGTCGCTGCCGGGTGGTGCCGGCTCTGTATCCATCTCGGACCGTAGTGGTGCACTGACGTATGTCAGTGTGCCTGTGGCGCCCCTGGAGTTTCCCGAGGACGTTCTCCGGCGTTACTTTCAGCGGTTTGGAGCGGTGATCAGTGTGAGGGTCAACACGCTCTCCTCTGGGAGGTATGCAGGTAGGCGGACGAACGTTCGCACCTTGGGGATGCGCCTGCGGTCGGATATTCCATCTTCGGTCCGGCTTCTGGGGTACTACCTCCGGGTATACTATGCCCGGCAGCCTCGTACCTGTTTTCGGTGTGGCCTGTTGGGGCATCAGGCTGCCGGGTGCGATGCGGCCCCGGTTGCTCAAGTCAACTTGTTCCGGGAAGAGGATTTCCCGCCGCTCCCTCTGGACGAGGACTCTGGGGGTGAGGAGGTGAGCATCCCGTTCGTTGCTGAGGCTTCCCCTGCGTCGCCCGACGTTCCCCCGGTTGTCATCGACCCTCCTCCGGATGTTGCGGTGCCATCGGATGCTACTCCTGCTCCTGTCGCTGTTGCTCCCGTGGACCTTCCTGTTGCTCTCTGTAAGGCATCGCCGTGTACACACCCGACTTCAGCTGCTGCGCCTGGCCCTGCATCCTCGCCTCGGCTCCCGGCTGTGCTGGGTGCTGGGGTGGCTGTGGGGGCCCCTGATGTGTGTGGTCCGGTTCCCCCTGTGGTCGAGGCTGCTGCTGTTCTGCGGCGGGCGTCAGTTCGTCCGGCTAATGGGGCCCGTGTTTCTGAGTCAGCTTCCGGCTCTGACGATCTCAGGCCGGTGCCCAAACGTTCCCAGCGTTCGTCGTCTGCCTGGGCTGATGTTGGGGAATTTAGTGACTGTGGGTCTTCGGGTGTGGATGGAGTGGTTCCGGATGCGTCGCTGGCTCCGTAGTTAGTGGTGGCGGAAGTCCATGTGCCTGCTGACGTTGGTGCCTGTGTCTCGGGTGTGCCTGATGTTTCTTCTCCACCGGGGGCCTCTCCGTGGTGGGGCGTGGTGGCCTCTGCTGCCAGGGATGGTGGGGATGAAGGGGTTGGGCGTGGCCTGGTGGTGACCTTGCGGAAGGATGTGCGCAGTTCGGTATCCTGGCGGTCGTCCGGTGGTGTGCCCGTGGAAGCTGGTGCCCTTGTGATGGTGCCTTCTGTCCGGCTCCCTCCTCTAAAGATGTCCGTTGGGGACTGTGTTACCGGAGTCTGTGATGCCGTTGGGTCACTGGGCGCGGATTGCTCTGTTACCGATCTGAGAGGAGGCGCTGGACTTTCAGGGTGGGGCAGTTCCATTGGTGTGGGAGCGTGTGCCGGTCACTCGGGTCAGGAGTGATACCATTTGGGTGCCCTGTTTGAAGGTGTTTGTGGCCAATGTCCCGGATGATATGGCGTCCCCGGTGGATGGTCAGGGCCCTTGGCAGTGGTCGCGATGGGAGGCGTTCCATGTACGATTCCCTCGGGACGTGTTTCCGGGCAAGTATGTCTGATGATTTTCTACTTTTGTGCTTTCTTTTGTGCTGCGTGCCCTTCTGTCTGTTTGTTTGCCTTTCGGTAGTTTGTGCCCGTGACTCTCCCTTTGTTTGTGGCGAGGCGGGTGGCTTGGTGTGTGTTTTAGTCTTCATGTATTTATTTTGTGTTATTACCGTGCCCTATGTGTTTTATTTTATGCTTATGTGTTGTGTTTGTCTTTTATTTGTATCTTTTTTTTAATTTTTTTGTTTGTTATTGGCTGGTTGTGTGGTGTGCTATTTTATTGTATTTTTTATTATATTTCATTTTGTTCATACTGTTGTGCTTTGTTGTCGGTCCTTCAGGCTGGCGCTTCTGTTTTGTTTCATGCTGCTAAAATGTTTTAACTTGTTGCTATGTTCTTGTTTTGCTTGCATTGCATGCTTGTTTGTGATTGTTTTCTGTTTTGTTCTCTATTTTGTAACCTTTTGTGTATTTATTCTGCATTTCCTGTACCCTTTCCACTTTTGGTACTTGTTGTTCTGTCGGTCTTTCTGGCCGGCGGTTTCTTGTTTTGTTCTGTTATGTTTATAATTTTATGTTTTATTGTAATTTAAATCACATGCTTGCATGTAAAAATATAAATAAATAAATAAAAAAAAAAAAATAAGTGGTGACCAAGGTCCCTCAGTGTGGTTCAGTAAGTGGTGGACAGGGTCCCTCAGTGTGGTACAGTAAGTGGTGGACAGGGTCCCTAAATGTGGTACAGTAAATGGTGGCCAGAGTCCCTCAGTGTGGTACAGAAAGTGGTGGCCAGGGGCCCTCAGTGTGGTACAGTAAGTGGTGGACAGGGTCCCTAAATGTGGTACAGTAAATGGTGGCCAGAGTCCCTCAGTGTGGTACAGAAAGTGGTGGCCAGGGGCCCTCAGTATGGTACAGTACGCGGTGGCCTGGTACCTCAAGTGTGGTACAGTAAGTGGTGGCTTGGGATCCTCCGTGTGGTACAGTAGGTGGCGGCCAGGGTCCCTCAGTTTGATACAGTAAGTGATGGTCAGGTTCCCTCAGTGTGGTGCAGTAAGTGGTGGACAGGTTCCCTCAGTGTGGTACAGTAAGTGGTGGCCACGGGTCCTCAGTGTGGTACAGTAAGTGGTGGTCAGGGGTCCCTCAGTGTGGTACAGTAAGATGTGGTTAAGGACCTTCAGTGTGGTGCAGTAAATAGTGGCCACGGTCCCTCAAAGTAATACAGAAAGTGGTGGCCAGGGACCCTCAGTGTGGTACAGTAAGTGTTGGCCAGGGACCCTAAGTGTCATACAGTAAGTAATTTCCAGGGATCCTTAGTGTGGTACAGTAAGTGGTGGCCAGGGACCCTCAGTGTGGTACATTAAGTGGTGGCCAGGGTCCGTCATTGTGGTACAGAAAGTGGTGGCCAGGGACCCTCAGTGATGTACAGTAAGTGGTGGCCAGGGTACCTCAGTGAGGTACAGTAAGTGCTGGCCAGGGACCCTCAGTGTGGTACAGAAAGAGGTTGCCAGGGACCCTCAATGTGGTACAGTAAGTTGTGGCCAGGGTCCCTCAGTGCAGTACAGTAAGTGGTGGCTAGGGTCCCTCTGTGTGGTACAGTAAGTGTTGGCCAGGGAACCTTAGTGTGGTACAGTAAGTGGTAGCCATGGAACCTCCGTGTGGCACTGTAAGTGGTGGCCAGGAACCCTCAGTGTGGTACGATATGTGGTGGCCAGGATCCCTCAGTTTGATTTAGTAAGTGATGGACAGGGTCCCTCAGTGTGGTACTGTAAGTGGTGGCCAGGGACCCTTAGTGTGGTACAGTAAGTGGTAGCCAGGTAACCTAAGTGAGGTACAGTAAGTGATGGCCAGAGCTCTCAGTGTGGAATAGTAAGTAGTGGTCATTGCCCCTCTGTGTGTTACCGTAAGTGGTAGTCAGGTACCCCCAGCGTGGTACAGTAAGTGGTGGCCAGGGGGCCCTCAGTGTGGTAAAGTAAGTGGTGATCTGGGACCCTCTGTGTGTTACTGTATATGGTGGCCAGAAACCCTCATTGTGATACAGTAAGTGGTGCCAAAGTCCCTCAGTATGGTACAGTCAGTGGAGGCCAAGTACCCCCAGTGTAGTACAGTAAGTAATGGCCAGGGTCTCTCTGTGTAGAACTGTAAGTTGTGGCTAGAGATCCTCAATGTGGTACAGTAAGTGTTGGCCAGGGCCCCTTAGTGTGGTACAGTTAGTGGTGGCAACGGACCCTCAGTGTGGTACAGTAAGTGGTGGTCAGGGGTCCCTCAGTGTGGTACAGTTAGTGGTATCCAGGGACTCTCAGTGTTGTAAAGTACAAGGTGGCCAGGATCCTGTTGTGTGGTGCAGTTAGTAGTGGACAGGTGTCCTTCAGTGTGGTACAGTAAGTGGTGGCCAGGGATCCTCAGTGTGGTTCAGTATGTAGTGGCCAGGGTCCCTCAGTGTGGTACAGTAAGTGGTGGCCAAGGTCCATCAGTGTGGTACAGTAAGTGTTGGCCAGGGACCCTAAGTGCCGTACAGAAAGTAATTACCAGGGACCCTTAGTGTGGTACAGTAAGTGGTGGCCAGGGACCCTCAGTGTGGTACATTAAGTGGTGGCCAGGGTCCGTCATTATGGTACAGTAAGTAGCGGCCAGGGTCCCTCAATGTGGTACAGTAAATGGTGGCCAGAGTCCCTCAGTGTAGTACAGAAAGTGGTGGCCAGGGGCCCTCAGTGTGGTACAGAAAGTGGTGGCCAGGGACCCTAAGTGTCATACAGTAAGTAATTTCCAGGGATCCTTAGTGTGGTACAGTAAGTGGTGGCCAGGGACCCTCAGTGTGGTACATTAAGTGGTGGCCAGGGTCCGTCATTGTGGTACAGAAAGTGGTGGTCAGGGACCTTCAGTGATTTACAGTAAGTGGTGGCCAGGGTACCTCAGTGAGGTACAGTAAGTGCTGGCCAGGGACCCTCAGTGTGGTACAGAAAGAGGTTGCCAGGGACCCTCAATGTGGTACAGTAAGTTGTGGCCAGGGTCCCTCAGTGCAGTACAGTAAGTGGTGGCTAGGGTCCCTCTGTGTGGTACAGTAAGTGTTGGCCAGGGAACCTTAGTGTGGTACAGTAAGTGGTAGCCATGGAACCTCCGTGTGGTACTGTAAATGGTGGCCAGGAACCCTCAGTGTGGTACGATATGTGGTGGCCAGGATCCCTCAGTTTGATTTAGTAAGTGTTGGACAGGGTCCCTCAGTGTGGTAAGTGGTGGCCAGGGACCCTTAGTGTGGTGCAGTAAGTGGTAGCCAGGTAACCTAAGTGAGGTACAGTAAGTGATGGCCAGAGCTCTCAGTGTGGAATAGTAAGTAGTGGTCATTGCCCCTCTGTGTGTTACCGTAAGTGGTAATCAGGTACCCCCAGCGTGGTACAGTAAGTGGTGGCCAGGGGGCCCTCAGTGTGGTAAAGTAAGTGGTGATCTGGGACCCTCTGTGTGTTACTGTATATAGTGGCCAGGAACCCTCATTGTGATACAGTAAGTGGTGCCAAAGTCCCTCAGTATGGTACAGTCAGTGGAGGCCAAGTACCCCCAGTGTAGTACAGTAAGTAATGGCCAGGGTCTCTCTGTGTAGAACTGTAAGTTGTGGCTAGAGATCCTCAATGTGGTACAGTAAGTGTTGGCCAGGGCCCCTTAGTGTGGTACAGTTAGTGGTGGCAACGGACCCTCAGTGTGGTACAGTAAGTGGTGGTCAGGGGTCCCTCAGTGTGGTACAGTTAGTGGTATCCAGGGACTCTCAGTGTTGTAAAGTAAAAGGTGGCCAGGATCCCGTTGTGTGGTGCAGTTAGTAGTGGCCAGGTGTCCCTCAGTGTGATACAGTAAGTGGTGGCCAGGGATCCTCAGTGTGGTTCAGTATGTAGTGGCCAGGGTCCCTCAGTGTGGTACAGTAAGTGGTGGCCAAGGTCCATCAGTGTGGTACAGTAAGTGTTGGCCAGGGACCCTAAGTGCCGTACAGTAAGTAATTACCAGGGACCCTTAGTGTGGTACAGTAAGTGGTGGCCAGGGACCCTCAGTGTGGTACATTAAGTGGTGGCCAGGGTCCGTCATTATGGTACAGTAAGTAGCGGCCAGGGTCCCTCAATGTGGTACAGTAAATGGTGGCCAGAGTCCCTCAGTGTAGTACAGAAAGTGGTGGCCAGGGGCCCTCAGTGTGGTACAGAAAGTGGTGGCCAGGGGCCCTCTGTGTGGTACAGTACGCGGTGGCCAGGGCCCCTCAGTGTGGTACAGTAAGTGGTGGCTAGAGACCCTCCGTGTTTTACAGAAGGTGGTTGCCAGGGTCCCTCAGTTTGATTCAGTAAGTGATGGCTAGGGCCCATCAGTGTGGTATAATAAGTGTGGCCAGGGTCCCTCAGTGTGGTACAATAAGTGGTGGCCAAGGTCCCTCGGTGTGGTTCAGTAAGTGGTGGCCAGGGTCCATTAGTGTGGTACAGAAATTGGTGGCCAGGGGCCCCTTCAGTGTGGTACAGTACGTGGTGGACAGAGATCCTCAGTGTGGGACAGTCAGTAGTTGCCAAGGACCCTCAGTGTGGTACAGTAAGTGGTGGCAAGGATCCCTTAGTGTGGTACAGTTAGTGGTGGCCAGGTATCCCTCAGTGTAGTACAGTAAGTGGTGGTTAGGGACCCTCAGTGTGGTTCAGTATGTGGTGGCCAGGGTTTCCTCAGTGTGGTACACTAAGTGGTGGCTAGGGTCCCTCAGTATGGTAAAGAAAGTGGGGGCTAAGTAAGTAAGAAAGTAATTATCAAAAGAAGGCACCAAACCGGAAAGGCTATGTAGCACCATCAAATGTGCAAAATAATCAGAGGGCGCTAAATATCACCAAGGATGCCAATACAAGAACAAAAACGCGTAAGGCGAACGATATCAAAAGTATCAGAGTCACCAAGAATTCTATTGAGGGACAGGTGACCGCGAGGGGCGGTCGAAAAGCAAGACACACGCTCGTCCTGGAAGTCAAGACATTCAAGAAGGACATGCACGACCGTAAGAGGGACAATGCAACTAGGACAATAAGGAGCAGGGCGGCGCTCCATCAAGTGACCATGGGTTAAGCGAGTATGGCCAATATGCTACCTCGCCAGAGCTGTTTCCCACCGCCGGTTATGGTGGAAGGAGGACGGCCACGAGGAAACACAACACTTAAGAGTACGTAGCTTGTTACCAGTAACAGACAACCAAGAAGGCTGCCAACGGGTAAGGACTGAGGAATGGATAACCGGGCAAAAGTCGGAATACGGAATGCCTTTACGAGAGATGGGACAAGAGCGGACAGCTTCCTTGGCGGCAGCATCCGCACGCTCATTTAAAGACACACCAATATGGCTGGGAACCCAACAAAACTCAACCAACTTAAATTTACTGTGAACAAGAAACAGCCAATGCTGGATCTCGACAACTACTGGATGGACCGGATTAAAGGACCCGAGAGCCATGAGGGCAATACGAGAGTCAACAACAACTACAAAGGAAGACTGACAACGAGAAAGCAGGAGACGAAGAGCATTGAGAATAGCATAAAGTTCCGGTGTAAAGATGCTAGTCTCCGGAGGTAAGCGACACATATAAGTGCGATCAGGAAAAACAACAGAGTAGCCAACACCGTCCGCCGACTTAGACCCATCGGTGAAGACAGAAACGGAGCGGGAGTGAGAAGGAAAGTGCTCAAGGAAAAGGCGTTTTAGAACCGTAGGAGGGGTAAAAGCTTTAGTGATACGGGTCAAGGAAGTACAAAACCGCGGAAGATGGACTCTCCACGGGGGCAAAGAAGGAACAACACGAGGAGAAACATTAGAAATACGAACGGAAAGAGAATCCTGGAGGTGAGATAACCGGACAGGAAGAGGGAGGCGGTGAAGAGGAACAGGAACCGCAGGAGGGGTAAAAGTTAAAGCACGACAGAGGCGAGAGGAAGGATGTTGTAAGGAGCGCGCAAGATAGCGAAGAAAGTAGCGATCACGGCGATCCTGGAGAGACAGGAAGCCAGTGTCAACATACAAGCTAAGGACGGGAGTCGAACGAAAGGCACCAGAACTGAGGCGCAACCCAGTATGGTGCAAAGCATCAAGACGGCATAGAGTAGAAGGAGAAGCAGACGAGTAAGCAGGGCAACCATAATCGAGCTTAGACAGGACAAGAGAGGAATGTAAAGCAAGGAGAGTGCGCCTATCTGCCCCCCAAGAAGTATGGGACAAGACCCGAAGGAGAGTAAGGGCCTTAGAGCACTCAACACGGAGGTAAGAGATATGGGGAGACCAAGACAAACGAGTGTCAAGGAATAACCCCAAAAGCTTCGCGGAATCTTTGTATTCAAGGGGATGACCATAAAGTGACAAAGAGGGACGAAGAACAACCCGTTTCCGCGTAAAAGTCATGGCACACGTCTTAGAATTAGAGAACTTGAAGCCATGATCGGTGGCCCAAGGCGACACGGCATCAATTGCAAGTTGAAGCCGGCGCTGAAGGAGAGGCGAATCATCACCCTGACAGCAAAGGGTAAGATCATCGACATAGAGAGCGGAGAAGACACCAGAAGGAAGAGAGGAAAGAAGACCATTGAGGGCAACCAGAAAAAGAGTAGTGCTCAGAACACTACCCTGGGGCACACCTTCGTATTGCTGAAAAGAGGCAGAGAGAGCGGTACCAAGGCGCACCCGAAAGGAACGACGAGAGAGGAAGCTGCGGAGAAAGAGAGGGAGATGACCACGAAGGCCAAAAGAATGAAGTTGAGATAGAATATGATATCGCCAAGTAGTGTCGTAAGCCTTTTCCAGGTCAAAAAGGACGGCAATACCGGAGGTCTTCGCAGCAAAAGCAGTACGAATATAGACCTCCAAGTTCACCAGGACATCTGTCGTGCTGCGGCACTTGCGGAAACCAAATTGAGAAGGGGAGAGGAGGTGATGATGTTCCAGGAACCACATCAGACGAACGTTAACCATACGTTCAAAGAGTTTGCAGACACAACTTGTGAGAGCAATAGGGCGAAAGTCCTTAGGGGAAGTACCCAGAGACCCCGGTTTGCGAACAGGGAGGACAACGGCATCGAGCCAGTCCTCAGGGACTGACGACGACTCCCAGATCCGATTATACAGACTCAGTAAATACTGAGACGTGCATGGAGGGAGATGGCGAAGCATCTCATAATGAATACCATCGGAGCCCGCCGCTGTAGAACCGCAGAGGGCCAGGGCAGAACGAAGTTCAGAGAGAGAGAAGGGATCAATATAGGGAAGTTGAAGACGAGTGCAGAAATCTAAAGGACGAGACTCAAGGAGAGGTTTACGAAGAAGAAAAGATTGGGGAAGATGAAGACCAGAGCTAACAGAAGAAAAGTGGGAACCCAGTATGGAAGCGACCTGCAACGGGTCCGCCACAAGAGTATCATGGAGGTGAAGGGCCGGTGAAACATCGGGAACGAATTTACCCGCTATCTTGCGGATACGCTTCCAGATCTGGGCCAGAGGAGTTTCGGACGTAATTATTGAGACATAAGATGCCCAACATTCACGTTTAGCCGTACGGATGGCCCTACGGGCCACCGCACTCGCTTTCCGAAAGAAAAGAAAAGAATCGGTCGTCTGCCTACGGCGGTGCCTCTTCCAGGCTGCACGCTTACAGCGGACAGCCCGAGCACAGTCCGTATTCCACCAGCGAACGAACTTCCGTGGACCCCGAGAGGAAGAGCGAGGGATAGAGCGGAGGGCAGCGTTGAAGACAGTGTCATGAAAAAGGAAGGAGAGCGCAAGAGAGAGGCAGAAGGGAGAGGTCGGAGAGAGTAGCACTGAGGGTAAATAGGGTCCAATCCGCCTTAGGAAACTGCCACCTAGGGAAAGAGAGGGAAGGGCGAAAAGAGAAAAAGGAAACAAGGATGGGGAAATGATCACTTCCATGGAGGTCATCAAGAAC
Source organism: Procambarus clarkii (assembly GCF_040958095.1). Lineage (NCBI taxonomy): Eukaryota > Metazoa > Arthropoda > Malacostraca > Decapoda > Cambaridae > Procambarus > Procambarus clarkii. The sequence continues at coordinate 13,934,579 of NC_091170.1, forward strand.
CTGCCACGTGAAATCTAAGTAAAGAGATGAAGAGCAGAGAGAAAGATCAAGACAAGAAAGGGTGCGAGTCCGAGAGTCCAAATGAGTGGGCTCACCAGAATTCAGAAGAGACAGGGAAGAAGAGAGGAGAAACGGCTCAAGAAGGCGACCCCGGGTATTCGTCAGAACGTCACCCCAAAGAGAATGACGACAATTGAAGTCACCCAGCAGGAGCACAGGCTCCGGCAAGGAGTCTAGGAGGTGTTTCAAATCAGGAAGAGAAAGCGGGACACTCGAGGGGAGATAAATGGAACAAACTGTGTACCATTTCCCCACAAAGATACGAGCAGCAGAACAATGGAGAGGTTATCTTGAGGTTATCTTGAGATGATTTCGGGGCTTTAGTGTCCCCGCGGCCCGGTCCTCGACCAGGCCTCCACCCCCAGGAAGCAGCCCGTGACAGCTGACTAACTCCCAGGTACCTATTTACTGCTAGGTAACAGGGGCATTCAGGGTGAAAGAAACTTTGCCCATTTGTTTCTGCCTCGTGCGGGAATCGAACCCGCGCCACAGAATTACGAGTCCTGCGCGCTATCCACCAGGCTACGAGGCCCCCCTTGGAGAGGCGAAGGAAAAAGTAAAGGAATAAAGGGAACATCAGCACGAATCAAAAGAGCAGAAGAATTAGAAACCCCAGCAACGGCTGGGGGGGGGGGGGAGAGAAAGGAATAGCCACGAAAACGACCAGGACGAGCACCAAGCATCGGCTCCTGGAGAAAGACACAAAGGGGCGAAAACCGCGAAATCAGAAGTTGGAGTTCGAGGAAATTGGCGTAATAACCTCGAACGTTCCATTGAAGAATGGACAACGACGAGAAGAGAAAGGACAAAAACAGAGAACAAGGAAGAACAAAGGCGAAAGAGCAACAGAGCACGTTAAAGAATATCAGGGTCGGGATCAGGGTCAGCAAAGTCAGGGTTAGGGGGCATGGGTAAACTGAGCAAAGACGGAGGGAAGGAAACGGGAGAACAGATCAGAGGTGGGCGGGTGGAGTCCGGAGGAGGAGGAAGAGGAGGAGACAACGGAGAGGAGCAGTCAAGGACAGCAGCAGGAAGAGGAGGGGTAGAAAGAGGGGAGCGTACCTCAGCAAGGGCAGCAACCGAGAGGGAAGCGGGGGCTAAAGAAACCTCCATAGCAGGAACAGGGGGCGCAACCACCGAAATGGGAGGGGAAGGAGCGAGAGAGGCAGAAGTAGGGGCCGAGGAAGAGAGCGAAACCTTCTTACCCGCTGGGGAGGAGGAAGGAGAGGAGCCAGGTTTACGCTTCTGACGTAAAGAGACAGGTGTCCCAGCAACCATGTACTGGGCAACGGATTCTAGCGTCTCAACAGGAGAAGCTGAACGAGAGCACACATGACGGCCGTTTGGAGAGCGATGGACATCAGCCCTCACCGTCAGGCGGCGGGGAGAGTCAAGAGACGGATGGGAAGGAGGAATGGAGGGAGACGAGGAAGAAGACACAGGAGACACGACAGACCGGGTAGAAAGAAGGGGAACCCTAGACAGAGGACCAGGAGGTGGATCCTTCGGGAGAGAACCCAAAGGCACAGAGCAGGGGGCAGAGGGCGTATCAGGGTCCAAGGCCCGGAAACGGTTGTGAGTCTGAGGAAGGCGGGAAGGACGAGGAGAGGAAGAGCGCAACACGCGAGCATAAGAGATATTAGCATAAGGCGGGAGCCGGCGAACCTGGCGTCTTGCCTCAGGAAAAGATAAACGCTCCCGGTGCTTCAAGTTGAGGACGGCTGCCTCAAGCTTGTAATGGACACACGCACGGGAGAAGGTAGGATGGGCCTCACCGCAGTTGAGGCAACGAGCCTGGGGAGAAGGGCACTCCGACTTAGAGTGACCTTCGCCACCAGACAAAGGACAGAGAGAGACAGTCCCGGAGCAGCGGAGGGCACCATGCCCAAACCTCCAGCACTTGTTGCAGAGCCGAGGAGAAGGAATGTACTCCTAGACAGAGCACCTGGCACCAGCAAGAATGACAGAGGGTGGAAGGGTCCTACCATCAAAGGTAATCTTCACAACCCGGAGGGGTTGACGGCACCTACCATGAGGGGGACGAGTAAACGTGTCCACCTGGAGAATAGAATGGCCCTGGGCAGCAAGGATACGTCGAATATCGTCGTGGCAGTCGCGCAGGTCCCGAACACCGGTCGCAACATGGGGCGGGAGCAGAATAGTGCCAACACTGGTATTTAACTGAGCGTTCTTCGAGACCCCGAACAGGGGTCTCGCCAAGGCAGGATAAGGCAGCCAAGCGGGAAGCAGCATCCTGAGAAGGAGCAGCAACGACACGTGTACCGAGATGAGTGGGGTTGAAAGTAATGGAGGAATCCACGGAATCAACGAAATGTCGATAGAGGGAGAAATCGTCAGGAGGCGCAGAATCAAGAGGGAGGAGATCAAAATATTTGGCCCACGAAGCGGGACCAAGCAAGGCTTGATAGGTAGCAGAACTGGAAGGAATCGAGCGAGGGCGGCCGTGACGAGGACGGCGGTGAGAACCCCACGAGAGAGAGGGGTTAAAAGGCGCAGTAGTTACAACTAGAGAAGGAGCCACGCCAGGGGACGAGGTAGTCACCATTGGGGGCTTGGGGCTCGACCCAACCACAGAGGAGGGAGGGGAGCCAGGGGAAGGAGTCAGAGAGGCCAAAGGAGGAGCAAGGTCGGGGCCATATGCAGCGGAGGCTACAGAGTCCGGTCTTCCAACACGGACTGACTCGGGGGCTTGGTCGCCCACCCCACGAGCCTGAGAAGGTAAACCAGAAACAGCCGAAACAGGGGTCATCATCATTACGAAAAGAAAAATTCATTCACGAATGTGCCCCCACACCCACCATGGAGCCACAATTAGAGGCAGGACACCCAACAAGAAGCTATCGCCGTTCTTGCCGGGGCCTCCTAGGAGTGCGTCGTGAGTATACGCCCCACAGACGCCACCTTAAGAAACTGACAGTCCGTCGAGATCGGGTTCAGTGACGAAAGGGGGATTGACAATAAAAGGTTCCCCTCGCTCTCGACGTCGGGTACTACAGTTCTACGGGTGCAAGAGTATGCCTCCTCAAGCACCCGGGCGTCAAAATAGAAGAAGTCCAAGGGAAGAACCAGAACAAGCAAAAGGTCGGCAGGAAACGGGAAGCAGATAGGAGAAAAGGGGGGGGGAGAAAAACGAAACAGAAGGAAAAGGAAAAGGTGCCCAGCAGAATTGGAGACGACAGCAGCAGGAGCACAAGGCTAGAAAAGGACAGAGGACTGTCCCAAGGAGCATCACACTCCGGCAGCAGCCACCCACTAAGCCTCCACACGGCAACAACGAGCTGAGCGGGGAGGGGGAAGTGGGGGCTAAGGACCCTCAGTGAGGGACAGTAATTGGTGGCTAGGGGGTCTCAGTGTGGTATAGTAATTGGTGGCCAGAGTCCCATAGTGTGATATTGGAAGTGGTGGCCATGGACACTTTAATGTGGTACAGTAAGTGGTGGCCAGAGACACCTTAATGTGGTACAGTAAGTGGTGGCCAGAGCCTTTCTGTGTAGTACAGTAAGTGGTGGCCAGAGCCTTTCTGTGTGGTACAGTAAGTGGTGGCCTGGGTCCCCTCAATATGGTTCAGTTTTTTTTATTTTATTTTATTTTTTATTTTTTTTTTATTTTTTTCTACCACAGACGTGGCCACACATTTACAATGCTAATCAGCATATATACATTTTCTTCTGTCCTCCATGGACAGGGTTAGAGAAGTGTTAAACATATAGTTCATGGGTTTATTGAACACTCAACCACAGAAGGTGATTCGGTGCTTTAAAAATGCTAAGCTAACATATATACGTAAATACAAAGATACACAGATTTACGTATGCCCATTAAAAGTGTTTGATGTGTCTATAATATAGTTTCATTAATGTACATTCACAAAGGTGAAATGTAATTTTGATCAGCTTCCATATATACTTTATACCCATACATATACATACACACACATATACACACATGCATTCACAAACATTTGTCTCATTTACTCTGGCAGGGTGAGATAGCTGATAAAGAAACTAGTGTGCAATTAAGCACTTAATCACTGAAGGTGATGAAGGTGCTTTTACAAGCTCAAGGTATATAGTTACATCATATATATATATTGTATAATTGATATATTACATGGTCAGTCTTGGATTCAAGTCCAATATATCATCAAGTGTTCCAGTACTCATATAGTAATTACAGAGTTCAGCATACCTTAGCCCAGGAGGGCGAAAGTCAGTCAGTATGGGACATTCTACAATATAATGTTCAAGAGAGTGCATGTTTTCTCTTTCACAAAGTTGACACATTGTGTACTCGACATTTGGGTTTTGAGAAAGCTGCCAGATACGTCTATATCCCAGGCGTATTCTGGCCACTATAACATCACATTGCCGGGTTCTTGTTCTATTAGTTCCATATGTGAATGTCTCCTCACGATATCTATCATAATATTTAATGCTACAACTTTCAGGTCTTTGTGAATTTGTTAGGTCGGTGAGATTTTCATTAGATATTTGTGTCCCGGGTTCCTCAGTGTCGTACAGAAATTGGCCAGGGTCCTTCAATGTGATACAGTATGTGGTGGCCAGGGACCCTCAGTGTGGTAGTGTAAGTGGTGGCCAGGTTACCTTAGTGTGGTACAGTAAGTGGTGGCCAGGGACCCTAAGTATAGTACAGTAAGTCGTGGCCAGGGACCCTCAGGGGGGTACAGTAAGTGGTGGCCAGGGTCCCTTAGTGTCGTACAGTTAGTGGTGGCCAAGAGTCCCTCCGTGTGGTACAGTAAGTAGTGGCCAGGGGTCCCTCAGTGTAGTACACTAACTAGTGGCCAGGGTCCCTTAGTGGTGTGGTACAGTAAGAGGTGGCCAGCGACCCTCATTGTGGTACATTAAGTGGTGGCCAAGGCCTATCAGTGTGGTACAGTAAGTGGTGAACTGGGTCCCTCAATGTGGTTCAATAAGTGCCCAGGATCACTCAGTGTGGTAGAGTAAGTGATGGCCAGGGTCCCTCAGTGTGGTTCAGAAAGTGGCCAGGATCCCTTAGTGTGGTAGAGTAAGTGGTGCCAGGGTCCCTCAGTGGGGTACAGTAAGTGATGGCCAGGGTCCCTCACTGTGGTACAGTAATTGGTGGCCAGGGGCCCTCAGTGTGGAACAGTACGTGGTGGCCAGGGCCCCTCAGTGTGTTACAGTAAGTGGGGGACAGGTACCCAGAGTGTGGTACAGTAAGTGGTAGCCAGGATCATTCAGTGTGGCTCAGTAAGTGGTGGCCAGGGTCCCTTTGTGTCGAACAGTATGTGGTGGCCAGGCACCGCCATTGTGGTACAGTAAGTGATAGCCAGGGTCCCTTAATGTGGTACAGTGTGTGACGGCCAGGGTCCCTCATTGTGGTATAGTAAGTGGTTGCCAGGGTCCCTCAGTGTGGTACAGGAAGTGGTGGTCAGGGACCCTCAGTGTGGTACAGTAGGTGGTGGCCAGGGACCCTCAGTGTGGTACAGTAAGTTGTGGCCAGGGCCACTCAGTGAGGGACAGTAATTGGTGGCCAGGTGCCCTCACTGTGGTACAGTAAGTGGTTGCCAGAGTTCCTCAGTGTGGTTAGTAAGTGGTGGCCAGGTACCCCCAGCGTGGAACAGTTAGTGGAAACCAGGGACCTTCAGTGTGATACAGTAAGTGGTGTCAAGGGTCTTTCAGTGTGGTACAGTGAGTGGTGGCTTGGGACCCTCAGTGTGGTACAGTAAATGGTGGCAAGGAACTCTCAGTATGGTACAGTAAGTCGTTGCCAGGGCCCCTCATTGTGGTACATTAATTGTTAGCTAAGGTCCCTCAGTGTGGTTCAGTAAGTGGGGGCCAGGGACCCTCAGTTTGGTACAGTAAGTGGTAGCCAGGGACCCCTCAGTGTGGTACATTAAGTGTTTGCTAGGGACCCTCAGTGTGGTACAGTAAGTGGTGGCCAGGGTCCCATAGTGTGACATAGTAAGTCGTGGTCAGGGACCCTCATTGTGGAACTGTAATTGGTGGCCAGGGCCTTTCATTGTGGTACAGTAATTGGTGGCCAGGGCCTTTCAGTGTGCTACAGTAAGTTGTGGCCAGGGCCTCTCAGTGTGGTACAGTATGTGGTGGCCAGGGTCCCTCAGTGTGGTACAAAAAGTGGTTCGGGTCCTTCAATGTGGTACAATAAGTGGTGGCCAGTGACCCTCAATGTGGTACAGTAGGTGGTGGCCAGGGTCCCTCAGGGTGGTACAGTAAATGTTGGCACAGGACCCTCAGTGTTTACAGTAAGTGGTGGCCTGGTACCCTCAGTGTGGTACAGTAAGTGTTGGCCAGGGACCCTCAGTGTGGCACAGGAAGTGGTGGCCAGGGTCCCTCAGTGTGGCACAGGAAGTGGTGGCCAGGGTCCCTCAGTGTGGTACAGGAAGTGGTAGCCAGGGTCCCTCAGTGTGGTACGGGAAGTGGTGGCCAGTGTGGGATATTTGGAGCTTGACTCAATTTATTTAATTGCTAAATTAATGAAATCAATTACGAAGGACCACCCACTTTTAAGAAAAGAGGGAAACTCATAAAAAAGTGATCATTAGAAACACAAGGAAGAACCAGTGTCTATGGATAAATATTAGAAAGCATAATCACCTAAATAATTAATGGGCTGTTTGGTTAATTAACTAAAGTCAGAGCCTCAAACACCTACATTGGGGGGGTATTGCTAGAACTTCATATACGTCTAGGAACTAGTGTGGTTCGTGCACCAGTTCATTGTTTGATAAATAATATTGTGACCAAAATATTAAAAAATCAATAGGCAATTACCAATAGAAATTATAAAGATTATTAGCATTAGAAAGCAATCATCTAAATAAATACATTTTATCTCCAGTGTACATGACGAGTATTCAATTTGTTAGTATCATGAACAAATAGCAAAAACTGGAGTAATTAAATGTGTACAAAAAGCCTTAGCTTTAAGACGATTTCTATGACATCATTCACGCCTCGTCCTCGTGATCTCAGGATCTCCACGTAGAAGCCCTTAGAGGTGAATAACACGAATGTAGGTAGCAGCTCGTTGACTCCTCACTGGGACCGACTAAAGAGCCTAAATCTGTACTCCCTTGAGAGCAGGCGGGAGAGATACATAATAATTTACACGTGGAAAATAATTGAGGGGCTGGTCCCAAACCTGCACACAGAAATAACATCACATGAGACCAGAAGACATGGCAGGATGTGCAGAATACCCCCGTTGAAAAGCAGAGGGGCAACAGGTACTCTGAGAGAGAACTCTATCAACATCAGAGGCCCGAGACTGTTCAACATGCTTCCACTACACATAAGGGGCATAACTGGCCGACCCCTCCCAGTGTTCAAGAGAGAACTGGATAAGCACCTCCAAAGGATACCTGATCAACCAGGCTGTGACTCATACGTCAGGCTGCGAGCAGCCGCGTCCAACAGCCTGGTTGATCAGTCCAGCAACCAGGAGGCCTGGTCGACGACTGGGCCGCGGGGACACTAAGCCCCGGAAGCACCTCAAGGTAACCTCAAGGTAACCTCACATACGAGCTGTAATTTAAGGGATATTACATAGCATTGAACTAGGCTACTTAAATCTCAATATTCATGAAATATAAAATATAGATTAGTGCGGTACTAACGTTGGATTTTTTGTAGTCGTTCGATATAACGACAGGCTGCCCACGACATATACAATCTCTAATGATGCATCAAAAAAGAACTATATACTTATCGAAAGGTGCAAATTATGCTGAAGCCTGCCGGTATCGCGTCTCAGTCTCAAACTTCCACAATGTCGTCCATGTGGTTGAGAGCTTGGCCTGAATATCGACGCATTATTAGTTGACCGAGCACTGCAGATCACGTAGAAGAATAATTATTCGTTCTGAGTTGAAGACCAGTGTAATTCTTGCTGATAATCCCAACGTCACGTGTCTCAGACTCTGACGCCACAACTTTTGTTGCTCAATTCCACAACACGAGAACACCACCCACACACATAATGGCGTCTCTCCTCCCTCTCCAACCCGCGTCCCCGCATTCACCACAGAAATTATTTATCACGAATAATATTATTTCATGCAATTGTGGCTGAAAGACTTTAATAAAGACTGGGTTAAAATTCTAGGGATTTAAATATTATTACTTTCTCGTCTTATGGTGGTAAACGAGAAATGGAGAAGATTTTAGTTTTCTCCATGGCATTCACGCGTGACGGTAAAATTATTACTTGTTAACAATTGTAACTAAAAACTCTCGATTTAGAATTATCTGGGAGTTATGTTATCCATAAATAATTTTTACACGGAATACTGATGATTTTAGAGAATCACATTCAATTCTCTAACACACTGGCTATAAATGTGTTTAACTAGATATAATCTGACGCAATACTGGTGCTTGGTTTCGTAAGAATTCCAGTATCCATATGCAGATATAATGGTTAGTTTATGTGAACATTACTGTTAGTAAGTTTTAGTAACTACTGTAGTTAGTATATCTTAATACTGATTTATTATAATACAATAGTTTTGCAGTAGTGCTGGAAATTTCCAACATAACTCCGGGGGGAGATTTCTCGGGTCGCAGTGCAATGTTGAGTACTGACATACCTATCCCGAAGTTAGTATTAATGTTAATATGTTAGTATGTTAGTACACACATAACGGATGTCCCGTAATTGTCAAGGACATACAAGAAACTTAAGTCTTGCAAAGAAATTCATGTTGAATGGAACATGTTATTGGGAATCATCTAAAGTTAATGACTAATAAAGCCTACAATAAACTCTGTGACTGGTGTCGCTATGACATGTAATGTTTAAATGTTTATGTTACTAAGTCTTAAAGTCTTGTAAACTCTCAGATACTCTAGACGAAATAATGTTATTATTAACAGCCTATACAACAAATTAAGAATTAAATCATACAATTTAAAGTAACTGAGAATCCACTGTGAGGTGAATGTTTTGGGTCATGGTGACTTGTAACGATTTGTTACTTGACATCACAACACAGTATCATCATGATTACTTAAATTGGATGGGAAATTATTTGCTATTGGTCAGAGCTATAATAGGCTTGTAGTTTCCGTTTGCATTGTTGAGCAGCAGCTCTAGTGGGGAGGTTGCTCGGTGGATCAGAATTGGTGTCCTCGGAAACTGTTGGTACAGCTGGTTCTGGTAAACACTCTCGTTCTGCTAATTCGAGAGGTACCAACTTCTCTAAGGTTTTTAGGGCAGTGTTGCCTCAGCACAAAACCTTTTCTACTCTTTGGATGCCTTGGTGATCTGGGTGGATAGCAACAATTTTGCCTATGGGCCACTCGGACCTTGGTCCATCACTGTCAACCAATACTAGGTCTCCTGGTTTAAGTTGTACTTTATTATAGGGACTCGAAGCTCCGTAGTGGTACTCTCGTAGAGCTGTGAGGTACTCTCGAGTCCACACCTCATTCCACCTTTCAATTACTCTTGAAAGATGTTGGTAACTTTCTACTAAGTCACTCCTGGTTACATGTGAAGGGTCGACGGGGTCCTCTTCTGCCAAAGGTATTAGAGGGCTCAACAGGCCTCCATGTATCAAGTGTGAGGGACTCAGAGGTTCTCTCTGTAAGAAATCATCTGATAGGTATTTTAATGGGCGATTGTTGACTCGCGCCTCGATTTCCACGACAAGTGTTTGGAGTTCTGAGTAACTAATTTTCTGTCGATGTAAGGTCTTCCTTAAACACTTCTTGACAGTTCCTATCATACGTTCGTAGAACCCACCTTGCCAGGGGGCTCTGGGAGCAAAGATTTCCAGTGGCATTGTCGTCTCTGCAGGACTGACTGCACTTCTGGATGATTCCATACCTCTCGCAGACAGGCTTCTCCTGCTACAAAATTTGAACCATTGTCCGATATCATTAGTTTGGGACAGGATCTGCGAGCTGCAAATCTACGAAAGGCTTGGATGAAGGCTTCAGCACTCATGTCCGAAGTCACTTCTAGATGTACGCCTCGCGTGGTAGCACATGTGAAGAGGCAAATATAGGCTTTCACTGGTATCTTATCTGGATTGCCAGTGAGAAGTAAGGCTCCTGTGTAATCGACACCAGTGGTCTCAAAGGGACGAAGATGAACTACTCTTTCTTCAGGGAGTGGTGGAGGTCCTGGGTAAGGACACACTCAAGCATCGTATCTTTTGCAGATCACACAGAATTTAATAATTGATTTGACTGTTTGACGACCTTTGTCTAAAGTCGGTGAGAGTGTCTAACACTCCACCATGCAAAGTACCATATTGATGGTGATGTAAAACTAGAAGTTTGGTAATGATGTGGTGACGTGGTAGAAGGCTCGGATTCTTTGTATCCAGATCAATTTTGGCATGAAGCAAACGCCCTCCACACCTTAATATATTATGAGTGTTGGCATCATACCAGATACCTAAAGACTTGGTTAATTTATCTGGAAGATTTTCATATTTACTTCCATATGTCTCTTGCTGTGCACGATTGATCCAGTAGAGGATAGGATTGGGAAACTTATGTCTGATTCCTATCTGAGCAAGAAAGTCAAACACATGTGCTGTCACTCTTAATAACTTACTCAAGTTAGAATAATTGTGAAGATTAATAGCTAAGATTCGATGAGATTCTGGTTCATTCATGGGAGTAGTGATATTGGTCACTATGACTTGTGGCTTTTGTTTGGGCCACTGACCACCAACAAGCCATGAAGGTCCATTAAACCACATCGAAGACTTGATAAGTTGTTTTAATGTTAATCCTCGAGATAAGTAATCTGCAGGATTGTCCTTAGTGGGAACATGTCTAAATTTATATCCAGCAGATAATTCATGAATTTCCCTAACACGATTACTAACGTAGGGAGTTTTATTTTTGTTGTTTCTTACCCATTGCAAGACTGCCTCATTGTCTGACCACACGACGATTTCACCAAAGTGGATATTATTGAGTGTCTTGGTCAGGCAATGAGCCAATCTTACTCCCACCAGCAATGCAGTTAACTCCATTTGAGGTAAAGAGCTCTTCTTAATGGGAGCAACTCCTGCTTTAGATGTGAGCAAAATTGATTGTGCACTATTGACTAAGTAGGCTACAGCGCCATACGCTTTGCCAGAGGCATCGCAAAAAACGTGCAAATATATGGATAAGTTCTGTCCTGAAGCATTACGAGGAAATTTCAAAACACCTAACTGATTGAAATCCGTTGTGAGTATCTGCCATTTAGCTTGCATCTCAATTGGTTACGGATCATCCCATCCCATATGTTTCTGTCAGCATTCCTGCATTAGGAGTTTGCCCCTTATTAATATAGGACTAAGTAAGCCTATAGGGTCAAATGGTTGACTGACATACGAGAGTAATTTTCTCATGGTAAGGGATGAATTATCGGTTTGTACTGACTTGACATTCATCTCGTCAGTACTTGTGTTCCATTCCACACCCAGAACTTTTAATTGATTAGGTACCTGATAACCTGGAAACTCTTTCTCGATTATCTGGTTTAATGATTTATTATTTGAGGCCCATGATTGTAGTGGCATATTGGCTCCTAATAACTCACGGTTAGCCTCATGGTAGATTTCTACCAAATTGGATTGATCATTTGTAGTTCCCTGGAAATTATCGACATACAAGTTGTCACTGATTTCTGCCTTATAAGGGCTATTTGACTTCCTCAAATGTGTATCTAATGTTGCTTGAAGTAGAAACGGAGAGGAAGTCGCTCCGAATAGCACTGAGGCAAAACGATAAGTTATGATATCACTGTTAGGATCCAGTGGGTCCTTAATCCAGAAAAACTTGGTGTAATTACGATCCTCTTCTTGTAAACCTACTCTAAGGAAAGCTTTACTGATATCAGCAGTATAAGCAAAAATACCAGTACGGAATTGTAATAACACATCATGTAGCCTTTGTGTTAGGCTAGGTTCCGTTTGGAGACATTCATTCAAGGACACACTGTTTGGCTTCACTTTAGCACTACAATTGAAGACAATACGTATTGGTGTCGTCAATGAATCTTTCACCACAGCGTGATGGGGTAAATAGTGACCTATTTTTCGGTCATCATTATCAACAACCTCGATAAATTTACTGTTGAGTTGTTGTTAGATTAGTTGATGATACATGTTCAGTTTGTCTGGCTGCTTCTTCAGTCGTGTTAATTGAGACTGTAATTGTGAGGCTGCCATGAAATAATTAACTGGAAGTTGTGGATGATTCAACTTCCATGGTAGTCTCACCCAGTATTGTTTATCTTTATAGACAACTGTATACAGATATTGCTGGTAAGTCCACATATCATCAGGGCTTGGTTGTTCAGGGATAATACCTAAAGTGTCTAAATCCCACAGACGATGTACAGGTGGATCAGACTCATTATCTTCAGATATTTCTCTGAAATGTAGGGGTGACTGTTCCAAGCCTAGTCACGCCACTATTGTATTGTTAGATTGTTGGTTGGTTGACGCTGGATTTTGTTGGAAAAGCACCGGTCCAGTAAGCAACTTGCCTCCAGCAGATGACAACAAATTCATTCCGTGTTGTCTGGTGCATCCCGTTATAAATTTACAATAATGGTCAGCGCCTATAAGTATTCCAACATCAGTGAGGCAGTCAGAATTTATTTTGTAATCTGCTAGCCTCATGCGGTTTCGTTTAAGATATTTCGCAGTGCGAGCTAATCCTGTGACCTGCAGGTCTGTAGGAAGTTTGTCTACTACTACCGCTTGTATTGGACTAGTGGAAGATCCAAGTCGCACTAATACCTTAACTACTTGGTATTCACGAGGTCCACTATTAGTCAAGAAACCAGAAATATTCAATCTCACACTTTTGGGCAGGTTTTAATTTTAACTGCTCGACTAATCGTTGTGTAATGAAGGTTTTCTGTGATCCTTGGTCGAAAAGACCTCTAGTGTTAACTCTAGATTTCCTGTTAATTAATCTAAGTTGAGCTGTAGGCAGAGTGGTATTATTGCCTGACTCAGTAGCAAGTACATTTATTTCTTGATGTACCTTGCAATATTGTACTGTGGTAGAATTCGTGGAATTCTCCCCAGTTGTCATGGATTGGGTAGAAGTTTTTCTACATAAGGCATAGTGATGTACACCTTTGTTGCATCTACTGCATGAATGTAGTTGCACTACACATTTATTGGGATCATGAGAGCCCATGCACTTGGTGCACCTCTGTATTTCTTGTAACCGTTTAATCCTGGTATTAAAGTTAGGATAAACAGGGCATTGGTAGGTGGCATGTCCTTGACTACAAAACAGACACCTTCTCTCTCTGGTTGACTTTGTCTCTTTAGCAGACAAGTCATTGGTTACATCAGAAGGAGATACTGAATAAGTACCTACATTACCACTCCCCTTTCCAGTGGATGGAGCAGTCCTAGGTTTAAATTTATCAGACTTAATTAAAGTCGGTTTGGGTTTGACTGAGGTGTCAATATTAGGTGGTTTAGACTCAGGTTTAATCTTATCATGGGTCTTCAACCCGTTAACCGTTATTCTCAGTCCCTCGAATATTTGTTCGAGAGTGAGAAACTCGGTTTTATAGTGTGAGCAGATTTCTGCTAAGATATTTCGAGGTAATTTCCTCTGCAAAAGTAACTTGATTGACCATTCTGAGGCTGGTATATCAACTTTAGTACCTAAGGCTTTTACTAGAGACTCTACTTCTAGCCTGAAGCTTTGAAGTGAGTCTGGTCTGTTACTTGGTGCATTCAGATCTAGCAACTGGTAATAAAAGTTAGCTATACTCAACTCCTTGTTGCAATAGTTCAACTTTAGTAGTTTTATAGCTTCCTCATAATTACTCTCAGTGAGAGCTAGGTTATTTATGACCTTTTTAGCCTCTCCTTTGAGAAGACTAATCAGGTATGAGAATTTAGAAATCTTGTCAAGAGAAGATTTTCTATGTATATGAACTTCAAATGAAATCCAAAAGTTGTCCCAATTTTCTTTATCCAGGCCTGCAAATGTAAGTAAGTCTAAAGTAGGTAAACGAACCTCAGGTAATTGGTTGCTGGATTGAGACATAGTATTATTTGTATTAGATTTAGATTGTGTTACTAGATTGGATAGTATGTCAAGTTTATCTTGAGTCTCATCTTCATACTGGGAAATATCTGCTATAATTCGATCCATTTCATCAGGATCAGTTTCTATGGTATTCAGTAGGTCGAGATAAGACTGGCTTGTAGATCTAACTTGATCAAATTTCAGATCAGCCACTCTCACTGATGTTTCTAATCGATAGGAATCAATGGGAGTTGCTTTAGACAAGGCCTCAGACTTGTTAATTAGTCTAGTTAAATGACCTTTGAGGCCAATATAGGTTCTCCTTAATTGTTCAGGAGTAGCCATGATGGTTTTAAGTCCAAACTTCATGGGATTTGAATAAGTATTACTAATGAAGCTTGGGTACTTGCTCATTGGTTGACAAGTAATATTAAGTATAGCATAATTTAATGTGGCTATATTACACTCTACCTCACTCGAGGTTAAATGTACCTACCTAACAATAAGTAGCTAATTATTTTGAGCAGTGCTTGAACTTCACCATTAACTTTCGTCCTGCTAGCTCATCTTTATCACCATTAGATGTAATGGTGATCATTCAGCAGTACTCAAAATGTATACACACAAAATAATGAGTACAAGAAGAAATAATATGGATATACTCTAATCAGAGTTATCTTAAGGTTTAATCCCACCCTTGATAGGGTCAGCACAAAATGAATAATATATGTACTACTAACTAGCTCAAGTCTAGTCGTGAGAATTTCTACCTAAGAAACAACAAATTTATTTAGTCTGTGTTTGTGCCAAATTCAGCACAATCACAGCCTAAATTCCTACCTAATAAAGGTTGGCAAAGATTATTGTGGTGCAGTAATGTGAATATATAGTTGTGCTGTATTTTTGTTTTTTTGGATTTTATAGTTTATATAAATGTGCCACTTGCACACACAAGTGAAAAACAATTATGTACAGTTAATTTTGGCTTGCTAGCCACAGCCGTTTGTGATAATTGATTGTGTTGATCAATTTGTCAACTACATGTGACCTAGACTCACCTGACAGGTGTACACCATCTCTTGCCAGGTTTTGCCTGTATGGTCTGGCTGTAAATGGGATATAAGTGGCATCCAATCGTACTCGTTTTTTCAGCCTGAAGTTTATGTATTTGGCAGCTCTCTGGTAATATTCTGGTGTTACTCCCCAACGATTATCATTACTCAGTTGGCGAGGTTCCACTAATGTGAATACTACCGAATTGCTGATGAGTTTAAATGAAGAAATTATGGTTTTAAGGTGATTAATCACCTCAGCTGGATGACGAGTAGGATGGATGTCATTACCACCTAAATAAATAATGGTTAGATGGTGAGGCCACTCTAATGCAGGTGTTAGTGTGGAATTGTTGTAGAAATTATGAGCTGTTGCTCCTAATGACCTAAAGATTCTCACCTCAGTATGAGGTATAGGTCTAAGTGTTGTGGGTAACTGACTGTGTCCCACGAGTGCTACCTTATACATGAGGTATAAGTAGCAATGAATTGGTGTGAATTAGGTTAACCTATGTGTTACGCTGCCGGTAGACACAATTAATTAATGTGGTTAGTCTAGACTACTTCACACGATGATTAGTTATTACTAATTAGTATATTTATATTTATATTTATCCGGTTCGAAGGACCATAATGTGGGATATCTGGAGCTTGACTCAATTTATTTAATTGTTAAATTAATGAAATCAATTACGAAGGACCACCCACTTTTAAGAAAAGAGGGAAACTAATAAAAAGTGATCATTAGAAACACAAGGAAGAACCAATGTCTATGGATAAATATTAGAAAGCAGAATCACTTAAATAATTAATGGGCTGTATGGTTAATAAACTAAAGTCATAGCCTCAAACACCTACATTGGGGGGGTATTGCTAGAACTTCATATACGTCTAGGAACTAGTGTGGTTCGTGAACCAGTTCATTGTTTGATAAATAATATTGTGACCAAAATATTAAAGAATCAATAGGCAATTACCAATAGAAATTATAAAGATTATTAGCATTAGAAAGCAATCATCTAAATAAACACATTTTATCTCCAGTGTACATGACGAGTATTCAATTTGATAGTATCATGAACAAATAGCAAAAATTGGAGTAATTAAATGTGTACAAAAAGTCTTAGCTTTAAAATGATTTCTATGACATCATTCACGCCTCATCCTCGTGATCTCAGGATCTCCATGTAGAAGCCCTTAGAGGTGAATAACACGATTGTAGGTAACAGCTCATTGACTCCTCACATACGAGCTGTAATTTAAGGGATATTACGGAGCATTGAACTAGGTTACTTAAATCTCAATATTCATGAAATATAAAA
Organism: Procambarus clarkii; assembly: GCF_040958095.1. Taxonomy (NCBI): domain Eukaryota; kingdom Metazoa; phylum Arthropoda; class Malacostraca; order Decapoda; family Cambaridae; genus Procambarus; species Procambarus clarkii. The sequence continues at coordinate 13,951,052 of NC_091170.1, forward strand.
TAAAGATTAGTGCGGTACTAACGTTGGATTTTCTGGGGGGAGCCCCGTCGGCTCCCCGGAGCTTTACCGGCTGATATGCTAATGTCAGACTTTGGCATCAGTCATGTGTATGGAGTTCTAGGGCCTACCGGGGGCCACGAGCCAGAACCTGGCCCCCTCAGAGAGGCAAGGGGAGCAATGGCCTATAGAAACCCCCATGTGGTTGGAAGCATTCTATGTCTGCCATCGACCGAGTCAAGCATCCAGAAAGGTAAGCATTCCAAAACAAACCCCTATTCTGGTGAAAATTGCTACCTAAGCCGAACTAGTGGATAGAACTCTTCAACAGAAAACAAGGAAACTAGTATGACGTCATACGTCACCGCGCCGCTGTCTGCACAGCTCCCCCCTCGCCGGGAGGGGGAAGAGGGAGCCCCAGACCTCCCACGCCGGCTATCCACCCATCAGTTCTTCGGCTGATGCTATAGGCACCGGTTATGTGCTCCGGCTCCAGTGGTTGTTTCAGCACTGTACCTAGAGTGTGGTGTCTGTTTTCTAGGTGGTGCGTGAGCCGGGAGTGATTCTTCAGTATTCGGGCTGCATGCGCATAGGGTTCCCTTCCCTAGGTGCCCTGTAAGTACTGCCCTTGGGGCTTGGGGTCCTTCCACAAGTTCCTTGGGTCCTGCCCCTGCTTGGCCGTTTATTGCTTGGTTTTCGGCCGCTCTTTGTGTGCTCGGGTGTTCTGTCTCCCTTGTTCGCCTTAGAGTAAGGGGCAGTGTTTGCACTGGTGGGGCGCGGGGTACTGTGCAGCTTGTCTTTACCAATCATAGCGGCCGGCTCTGTTCCGCTTGGGTACGCTGTCCTCTTGCGGGGTTTTCTTTTTCTTTTTGTTTATCTACCTGGTGGGGGGGTCGGCCTTCGTTTTTGCCCCTTGTGTCCCTTGTGTTCTGAGTATTTTCTGGTGGTACCCCCTGCTAGGTCCCCGTGAGTGTACACGTCCCGGGGGTTCAGCTCTTAGAAAGTTGTTTGGTAGCTTTGGGTGCCGATTAGCAGTACCCTGCCTGGGATTACCTGAGCGCGAGTCCTCTTAAAGTAAACGCTCGGGACCCTGGGAAACCCCTGGGGGCGCGCGGGTCCAATGGATGTGACCCCAGAGTCCCCCCCCTCGCTTCCAGCGAGTTTGAGGGTTGCTCTCACCTTTTGTCTCTGGGTGACTCTCTGTTTTGCCTCCGTCTGCTGCCTGTGGGGTCGGTGACACCTTCGACCCGGAGTCCTGCGAGTTTGGTTGCTCGTTGTGGCTCGGTTATCCAGTTGTGCTAACAAAGCGGGTGCGGGCAGCAGGGGCGTTGCACTTGAGCCTTGGTGGTGGCAACGTTCTCGTGGTTTCCTCCCCGGGAGCCCCGGGGCTGCCCCGTTGTAGTTCGTTTTGGGACTTGGGGGTGTTGGTTGCTTCGGTTCCATCCACGCCCCCTTGTCTTTCCCCTGGTTCACCCTTCCTGCCTGCATCCGGTTCCTTACCGTCTGTAGGTTCGGGGCGGGGTTTTTTGGTGGTGTTGAGACTCGGGCAGTCTCGGGGAATTCCCCTTCCGGGGTAGTGACGGGGGCATTTGGGCCTGTTCCTCCAGCCGTGTTGTATGAGTCTGCCAGTGGGCTCCCTTCCTTAGTGTTTTCACGGCTGCCCCGGTTTTCTGGTACGGCCGGGGCTTTGGGGGAACGGCCCGGCCCCGGGGCCTGTCGTGTAGGTTCCCGGGGCTGGGGAGGGGCTGACTTGGGGGGGCCTTGGCCCCGTTAAACCCCGTGGGGTTTTTTATCCCCCTCTAGGCGGGGCTTGTGGTTACGCGGAGTGGGGTCTTTCCTCCCCACTCGCCGTACGTGCTGTTGGACGTCGGCCCCTCCCCGGGCTCGGTTCCTTGGCCTTTGAGTCGGTTGGTTCCGTCCTGTGGGTGGATGTTTCCTCCCCCCCTTTTTGGGACGGTGTTTTTGTCATGTTTCCCCGTTCGATGGGGTTCTGCGTGACTTCTGATCTCGGGTGCGCCTGCGCCTTCGTGTGCCTTCGGGACTAGTGTTGGCTTCTGTGTTCTCGAGGGTACGGGAAGGTTTTTCGCTACTTCCTGCATTATTGGAACGTCTGTCGGCTCCTCGTACTTGTCGCCCTGTTGGCTACTTGTCGCCCTGTTGGGCTACTTGTCGCCCGGTTGGGCTACTTGTCGCCCGGTTGGGCTACTTGTCGCCCGGTTGGGCTACTTGTCGCCCGGTTGGGCTACTTGTCGCCCGGTTGGGCTACTTGTCGCCCGGTTGGGCTACTTGTCGCCCGGTTGGGCTACTTATCGCCCGGTTTGGTTCCTTTTTGGGCTCTTTGCTTCTTTGGCCGGTTTTATTGTTCCTGCTTCCTTTTTTGGCTACTTTTCTCGTGCAGTAGTCCTGGCTGGCGCCTTCCTGCAGGGAGGGTGTGTGGTTCGGCCAGCGTGTTATGCGCATGCGCCGTGGAGTTTGTTTTGGTCTGGGCGGTGTTTCAGTGCTGGGGTTTTGCGCCCTTTTTTGCTACAGTGCTTCGCCTCTCGTTCTTCTCCCTGGCTGCAGTATGTGCCCCTTCGCACCGGGGGTGTCCTGGTTCTCAGTTGTGGGGAGGACACCGCGGTTTTCCCTGTGTCATGGGTGTGGACCTCCTCCTTCGCCTCTCCCTGCTCTCCTGCGGGTCCGGCAGGGTCCGGCTCTGGCGTCTTCACCTGGCGGTGCTCCCAAGTTCTTCTGGGCACGGTTGAGTCGTGTCCAGTTCGTGTCACCATTCGCCAGGTGAGTTTCTGCGGTCTGGCGTCTTTTGGCCGGGCGCTGGATGCGGCGGTGTTTATATACCTGTCTTTATTTAGGTATATTTTTGTACGACTGAGACCGTTCGCACACCAGTGACTGTCCCTTTATCACCCCTTCCTGTCCCCCTCATGTGCATGTCCAACCCATGCTGGAGTCATTCAGGGGACCCTCCTTTTTTAATGTTGTGAGGTGTGGGGGTTGTAGGGTTGGTTCTGTACTCACCTGGTGAGGCTCCTGGCTGTGCTTGCAGGATTTGAGCTCTGGCTCTTGGGTCCCACCTATCTGGTAGAACTTGCGGGATAGTACCAGTGGAGTGCAGTGGTGCTATTGGCACTTTTGTGGAACACTGTATTACCATCAGTGTCTGTGCTTGTTACACGACCTACTTGCGAGCATAAGCCTTCTTGCTGGTTCGTCCGTGGACTTCCAGGGCGCACTGGCCTGTTTTCGTATGGCAGTTCCGGCCCGTCCTGGTTGTGGGGGTATGTGGGCCGGTGGACTGCTCCTAGCAGCTGCCTGGTGGGCCATTCTCTGGCCGGTCTGGCCTGACCTTGGGCCGGGCTTCAGGTGTAAAAGAGCCCCCAGTACCTCATCCAGCAGGTATCGAGCGGGGTTTCTCCGCCGTCGGTCGCCTGGTGCCGGTTTCTGGGCCTGCAGGGTTTTGTCGTGTCTCCGTTGGCCCTGTCTGGGGTCTGCCTGCTCCGTTCTCTGCCTTTGCAGAGGGGAGTTGCTATTTACATGTTGCATGTTGCAGTGGTGCCTGTTGCTGCTGCTGCACGTGTGCATTGGTACCGTGTTTCACGGTGGCGTGTCCTTGTTCCTGTGTCCGGTTGTGGAGTGGCATTTTGCTGCCGTTTTGTGCCTGGGGATTGCGTGGAGTTTTTGTCCCTGCCTGATTGTCCACCCCTGGTTGTTCTCCTGGGTTTTTTTGTGCTTCTGCTCTTTCTTCCTGCCTCCTCTGCTGCAGGGATGTTCTGCGTGTGTTCTTAGGCGTTGGTCAGCCTGTGTTCTGTGATGTGCTTCTTTGTCTCGGTCTATTGCAGTTGTTCGTGCCCCTTGGTTCGGGTCCTGTTCTGGCGGCGACCCTTCCGCCTTCTTTGGTTTTCCTAGCTTGCCCTGCCAGTTTTTTTTTTTTGGGGGGGGGGGGTTTCTTGCGATGTCTCGCGTCGGACCCGTCGTTTCTGAAGTCCTGGCGGGCTTGCATGCTTTGGGGAGTTTTTCTGTTCGGCAGACGTTCCATCTCCTTGTGCCGCCTGGGTTTCGGTGGTCGTGCCCGAGATCTTCTCGCGGCTCCGCCTTTTTCCTGGGCTCGGGGGGGGCCTTGTCGGGGCTGCTTATGTTCTGCCTCGTGGTCTCGCCTCCGGTTGGTGGTCGGGTGGCTTCGTGGTAGGTGTCCCACCTGCGTGCTTCTCTTGGCGGCGGTATGGGTATTTTGGCGGTCCTTCCTTTTCCTGTCCCTTCTTAGGTGGTTACTCTTGTTAGCTTGGTTTACTCTCGGCTTGGTTTTCTAGTGGGGGTTGGGGGCCGTCGTCTTGCCACATACTGTCGCCTCTTTTCGTGCGGCGCAGGCGGAGCCGCTTCAGCTTGCTTTCGGTCTTGGTGTTGCTTCTGCACCGTTAGTCAGCTGTCTTGTGCGTCGTTTCACCTCCGGCCTGTTCGTATGCCGCTTGCACCATCCTGGTCTCTGGTCAGCGTGCTCTATCTTCTCCTCGGTTGGTAGTGCCCCTTCGGTTCCGGTGTGTTTTTTCGTCGGCTCTTTCCTTTGGGCCTTTGCCTCTGGGGGTTGGTTCGCTGAGTTTTCTTGCTCCTTCGGTTTTAGCGTTTTGGTTGTTTGATGGCAGCAGTCTCCATCTTTTCTGGCGCGGGGTAGGGCTGCTGCATTCTGGAGGGGTCCAGGGTTTGTTGGTGCTTCGTTGGTCGGGCCGGGGGTGTGTCGTTTTTGTGTTCAGTGGCGGCCCTCCGCTGTTGTTTGCGTGCCACGGCGTTTGGGTCCGGAGCGCGTTTTGCGTTGATCCGGTTCTGTTCTTCCCGGTTCGCGGGTGATGGTGTCCCGGGTGGTCAGCCGTGTTCTTGCGGCTAAGCTGCCTGTGTTCTTCCCTCATGCCTGTGGCGTTCGTGGCTTCGCTGCTCTCGCTGCCTTCTGAGCGACGTGGCCTTGCAGTCTTTCGGGCATGGATTTTTGGTGTTCGTGCAGGGGCCTTGCTGCTCGTGGTTCTCGTGTTGTTCCCGGGATTTTCGAGGCTGTGGCGCCTTGGGTTGGCGTTTGCTGCCGGTTGTCTCGCCTCCTTGGGGGGGTGCGTGGTGTCCGCCTCCCGGGTTTGTCCCTTTGACCTTCCTCTGTGGGTAGTTAGCTCCGGGGAGCCGACGGGGCTCCCCCCAGAAAACCAGTGTTGAATGTAATGAAACGCCATTTTCTGGGTGAGACCCGGAGGCTCCCCGGCAACCCTCCCTCCCTCCGGTCGGCGTTTTTCGCGTGTTTTGACATCCAGCCTCAGAACTGATGGGTGGATAGCCGGCGTGGGAGGTCTAGGGCTCCCCCTTCCCCCTCCCGGGGAGGGGGGAGCTGCGCAGACAGCGGCGCGGTGACGTATGACGTCATACTAGTTTCCTTGTTTTCTGTTGAAGAGTTCTATCCACTAGTTCGGCTTAGGTAGCAATTTTCAACAGAATAGGGGTTTGTTTTGGAATGCTTACCTTTCTGGATGCTTGACCCGGTCGATGGCAGACATAGAATGCTTCCAACCACACGGGGGTTTCTATAGGCCATTGCTCCCCTTGCCTCTCTGAGGGGGCCAGGTTCTGGCTCGTGGTCCCGGTAGGCCCTAGAACTCCATACACATGACTGATGCCAAAGTCTGACATTAGCATATCAGCCGGTAAAGCTCCGGGGAGCCTCCGGGGCTCACCCAGAAAATGGCGTTTCATTACATTCAACGCTGGTTTTTTGTAGTCGTTCGATATAACGACAGGCTGCCCACGACATATACAATCTCTAATGATGCATAAAAAAAGAACTATATACTTATCGAAAGGTGCAAATTATGCTGAAGCCTGCCGGTATCGCGTCTCAGTATCAAACTTCCACAATGTCGTACACGTGGTTGAGAGCTTGGCCTGAATATCGACGCGTTATTAGTTGACCGAGCACTGCAGATCACGTAGAAGAATAATTATTCGTTCTGAGTTAAGGACCAGTGTAATTCTTGCTGATAATCCCAACGTCACGTGTCTCAGACTCTGACGCCACAACTTTTGTTGCTCAATTCCGCAACACGAGTACACCACCAGCACACACAATGGCGTCTCTTCTCCCTCTCCAACCTGCATCCCCACATTCACCACAGAAATTATTTATCACGAATAATAATATTTCGTGCAATTGTGGCTTAAAGACTGGGTTATAATTCTAGGGATTTAAATATTATTACTTTCCTGTCTTATGGTGGTAAACAAGAAATGGAGAAGATTTTAGTTTTCTCTATGGCATTCACGCGTGACGGTAAAATTATTACTTGATAACAATTGTAAATAAAAACTCTCGATTTAGAATTATCTGGGAGTTATGTTATCCATAAATAATTATCACACGGAATACTGATGATTTTAGAGAATCACATTCAATTCTCTAACACACTGGCCATAAATGTGTTTAACTAGATATAATCTGACGCAATACTGGTGCTTGGTTTCGTAAGAATTCCAGTATCCATATGCAGATATAATGGTTAGTTTATGTGAACATTACTGTTAGCAAGTTTGAGTAACTACTGTAGTTAGTATATTTTAATACTGATTTATTATAATACAATAGTATTGTATTAGTGTTGGAAATTTCCAACAGCCAGGGACTCTCAGTGTGGTACATTATATGGTGGCCAGGGTCCCTCAGTGTGGTACAGTAAATGGTGGCATGGGTTCCTTAGTCTGGTACAGTAAATGGTAGGCAGGGACCCTCAGTGTGGTACAGTAAGTGGTGGCCAGGGTCCCTCAGTGTGGAACAGTAAGTGGTGACCAGGGACTCTCCGTGTGGTAGGGTAAGTGGTGGCCAGGGAACCTCAGTGTGGTACAATAAGTGGTGGCCAGGAGCCTCAGTGTGGTACGGTAAGTGGTGGCCAGGGTCCCTCAGTGTGGTACATTAAGTGATGGCCAGAGGCCCTCATTGTGGTATAATAAGTGGAGGCCAGGGTCCCTCATTGTGGTATAGTAGGTGATTGCCAGGGTCCCTCAGTGTGGTACAGGAAGTGGTGGTCAGGGACACTCAGTGTGGTACAGTAGGTGGTGGCCAGGGACCCTCAGTGTGGTACAGTAAATGGAGGCCAAGGACTCTCAGTGTGGTACAGTAAGTGGTGGCCAGCGTCCCTCAGTGTGGTACAGTAAGTTGTGGCCAGGGCCCCTCAGTGTGGTACAGTAATTGGTGGTCAGGTACCCCCAATGTGGTACAGTAAGTGGTTGCCAGGATCCCTCAGTGCGGTAAAGTACGTGGTGGCCAGGGCCCCTCAGTGTGTTACAGTAAGTGGGGGACAGGTACCCAGAGTGTGGTACAGTAAGTGGTAGCCAGGATCATTCAGTGTGGCTCAGTAAGTGGTGGCCAGGGTCCCTTTGTGTCGAACAGTATGTGGTGGCCAGGCACCGCCATTGTGGTACAGTACGTGATAGCCAGGGTCCCTTAATGTGGTACAGTGTGTGACGGCCAGGGTCCCTCATTGTGGTATAGTAAGTGGTTGCCAGGGTCCCTCAGTGTGGTACAAGAAGTGGTGGTTAAGGACCCAAAGTGTGGTACAGAAGATGGTGGCCAGGAACCCTCAGTGTGTTACAGTAAGTTGTGGCCAGGGCCACTAAGTGTGGTACAGTAATTGGTGGCCAGGTACCCTCAGTGTGGTACAGAAAGTGGTTGCCAGGATGCCTCAGTGTGGTACAGTAAGTAATGGCCAGAGTTCCTCAGTGTGGTTAGTAAGTGGTGGCCAGGTACCCCCAGCGAGGAACAGTTAGTGGAAACCAGGGACCCTCAGAGTGGTACAGTAAGTTATGGCTTGGACCTACAGTTTGGTAGAGTAAGTGGTGGCCAGAGACGCTCAGTGTGGTACATTAAGTGGTGACCAGGGACGCTCAGTGTGGTACAGTAAGTTGTGGAAGGGCCACTCAGTGTGGCACAGTAAGTGGTGGCCCGAGTCAATAAGTGTGGTTCCATATGTGGTGGCCAGGTTCCCCTAGTGTGGTACAGTAAGTGGTGGCCAAGGTCCCTTAGTGTGGTACAGTAAGTGGTGGCCAGGGTTTCTCAGTTTGTTACAGTAAGTGGTGGCCTGGGATCCTCTTTGTGGTACAATAAGTAGTGGCCCGAGACGCTCATTGTGGTGTAATAGGTGATGACCAGGGTCCCTCAGTGTGGTTCCGAAAGTGGCCAGGGTCCCTCAGTGTGGTACAGTAAGTGGTGACCAGGGTCTTTCTATGTGGTACAGTAAGTGGTGGCCAGGGACCATCTGTATGGTAGAGTAAGTGGTGGTCAGGGACCCTCATGTTGTACAGTAGGTGGTGCCAGGGTCCCTTAGTGTGGTACAGTAAGTGGTGGCCAGGGTCCCTTGGTGTGGTACAGCTAGTGTTGGCCAGGGGAACCTCAGTGTGGTACAGTAAGTGGTGGCCAGGGACCCTCAGTGTGGTACAGAAAGTTGTGGCCAGGGACGGTCAGAGTGATACAGTAAGTGGTGGCCAATTACCCTCAGTATGGTACAGTAAGTGGTGGCCATGGACCTTCAGTGTGGTAGAGTAAGTGGTGGCCAGGGTCCCTTAGCTTGGTACAGCTAGTGGTGGCCAGGGGTCCCTCAGTGTGGTACAGTAAGTGGTGGCCAGGGACTCTCAGTATGATACAGTATATGGTGGCCAGGGACCCTCAGTGTGATACAGGAAATGGTGGCCAGCGACTCTCAGTGTGGTACAGTAAGTAGTTGCCAGGGCCCCTCATTTTAGTACATTAATTGTTAGCTAGGGTCCCTCAGTGTGGTACAGTAAGTGGGGGCCAGGGACCCTCAATGTGGATTAGTAAGTGGTGGCCAGGGAGCCTCAGTGTAGTTCGGTAAGTGGTGGCCAGGGACCCTCCGTATGGGTACGGTAAGTGGTTGCCAGGGTCCCTCAGTGTGGTACAGTAAGTGGTGGCCAGGAACCCTCAATGTGGATTAGTAAGTGGTGGCCAGGGAGCCTCAGTGTAGTTCGGTAAGTTGTGGCCTGGGACCCTCAATGTGGTACAATAAGTGGTGGCCTGGGAGCCTCAGTGTGGTACGGTAAGTGGTGGCCAGGGTCCCTCAGTGTGGGACATTAAGTGCTGGCCAGAGGCTCTCATTGTGGTATAATAAGTGGAGGCCAGGGTCCCTCATTGTGGTATAGTAAGTGGTTCCCAGGGTCCCTCAGGGTGGTACAGTAAGTTATGGCCAGGGACCTACAGTGTGGTAGAATAAGTGGTGGCCAGAGATGCTCTTTGTGGTACATTAAGTGGTGGCCAGGGACGCTCAGTGTGGTACAGTAAGTGGTGGAAGGGCCCCTCAGTGTGGCACAGTAAGTGGTGGCCCGTTTCCCTATGCGTGGTCCAGTAAGTGTTGGCCAGGTTCCCCCAGTGTGGTACAGTAAGGGGTGGCCAAGGTCCCTTTGTGTGGTACAGCTAGTGGTGGCCAGGGGTCCCTCAGTGTGGTACAGTAAGTGGTGACCAGGGACCCTCAGTGTGATACAGTATATGGTGGCCAGGGACCCTCAGTGTGGTACAGTAAATGGTGGCCAAGAACTCTCAGTGTGGTAGAGTAAGTCGTTGCCAGGGCCCCTCATTGTAGTACATTAATTGTTAGCTAGGGGTCCTCAGTGTGGTATAGTAAGTGGGGGCCAGAGACCCTCAGTTTGGTACAGTAAGTTGTAGCCAGGGACCCTCAGTGTGGTACAGTAAGTGGTGGCCAGGGACCCTCGTTGTAATACAATAATTGGTGGCCAAGTCCTTTCTGTGTCGTACAGTAATTGGTGGCCAGGGCCTATCAGTGTGCTACAGTACGTTGTGGCCAGGGCCTCTCAGTGTGGTACAGAATGTGGTGGCCAGGGTCCCTCTGTGTGGTACAAAAAGTGGCTCGGGTCCTTCAATGTGGTACAATAAGTGGTGGCCAGTGACCCTCAGTGTGATACAGTAGGTGGTGGCCAGGGTCCCTCAGGGTGGTACAGTAAATGTTGGTAAGGGACCCTCAGTGTTGTACAGTAAGTGGAGGCCAGGTACCCTCAGTGTGGTACAGTAAGTGATGGCCAGGGTCCCTCAGTGTGGTTCAGTAAGTGGTGGCAGGGTCCCTCAGTATGGTTCAGAAAGTGGCCAGGATCCCTTAGTGTGGTGGTTAGGTCCCTCAGTGTGGCACAGTAAGTGGTGACCAGGGTCTTTCAGTGTGGTACAGTAAATGGTGGCCAGGGGCCATCTGTATGGTAGAGTAAGTGGTGGCCAGGGACCCTCAGTGTTGTACAGTAAGTGGTGGCCAGGGTCCCTTAGTGTGGTACGGTAAGTGGTGGCCAAGGTCCCTTAATATGGTACAGCTAGTGGTGGCCAGGGGACCCTCAGTGTGGTACAGTAAGTGGTGGCCAGGGAACCTCAGTGTGGTACAGAAAGTTGTGGCCAAGGACAGTCAGAGTGATACAGTAAGTGGTAGCCAGGGACCCTCAGTTTGGTACAGTAAGTGGTAGCCAGGGACCCTCAGTGTGGTACATTAAGTTGTTGCTAGGGACCTTCAGTGTGGTACAGTAAGTGGTGGCCAGAGTCCCATAGTGTGACAGAGTAATTATTGGCCAGGGACCCTCATTGTGGAACTGTAATTGGTGGCCAGGGCCTTTCAATGTGGTACAGTAATTGGTGGCCAGGGCCTTTCAGTATGCTACAGTAAGTTGTGGCCAGGGCCTCTCAGTGTGGTACAGTATGTGGTGGCCATGGTCCCTCAGTGTGGAACAGAAAGTGGTTACCAGAGTACCTTAGTGTGGTACAGTAAGTGGGGGCAAGGGTCGCTCAGTGTGGTTCAGTAAGTGGTGGCCTGGGTTTCTCAGTTTGTTACAGTAGGTGGTGGCCTGGGACCCTCTTTGTGGTACAATAAGTAGTGGCCCGAGACGCTCATTGTGGTGCAATAGGTAATGACCAGGGTCCCTCAGTGTGGTTCAGAAAGTGGCCAGGGTCCCTTTGTGTGGTACAGCAAGTGGTGGCCAGGGACCCCTCAGTGTGGAGGTTAGGTCCCTCAGTGTGGTACAGTAAGTGGTGACCAGGGTCTTTCAGTGTGGTACAGTAAGTGGTGGCCAGGGACCATCTGTATGGTAGAGTAAGTGGTGGCCAGGGACCTTCAGTGTGGTTAGGTTATACTTGATCTTGAGATGATTTCGGGGCTTTAGGGTCACAGCGGCCTAGTCCTCGACCACGTCTCCACCCCCAGGAAGCAGCCCGTGACAGCTAACTAACACCCAGGTGCCTATTTTACTGCAAGGTAACAGGGGCATAGGGTGAAAGAAACTCTGCCCATTGTTTCTCGCCGGCGCACGGGATTGAACCCGGGACCACAGGATCACAAGTCCAGTGTGCTGTCCGCTCGGCCGACCGGCTCCCATGTACAGTGGTACAGTAAGTGGAGGTCAGGGACCCTCAGTGTGGTACAGAAAGTTGTGGCCATGGGCAGTCAGAGTAATACAGTAAGTGGTGGCCAAGGACCCTCAGTATGGTACAGTAAGTGGTGGCCAGGGACCTTCAGTGTGGTAGAGTAAGTGGTGGCCAGGGTCCCTTAGTTTGGTACAGCTAGTGGTGGCCAGGGGTCCCTCAGTGTGGTACAGTAAGTGGTGGCCAGGGGTCCCTCAGTGTGGTACAGTAAGTGGTGACCAGGGACCCTCAGTGTGATACAGTATATGGTGGCCAGGGACCCTCAGTGTGGTACAGTAAATGGTGGCCAAGAACTCTCAGTGTGGTAGAGTAAGTCGTTGCCAGGGCCCCTCATTGTAGTACATTAATTGTTAGCTAGGGGCCCTCAGTGTGGTACAGTAAGTGGGGGCCAGAGACCCTCAGTTTGGTACAGTAAGTGGTAGCCAGGGACCCTTCAGTGCGGTACATTAAGTGTTTGCCAGGGACCCTCGTTGTAGTACAATAATTGGTGGCCAAGTCCTTTCTGTGTGGTACAGTAAGTGGTGGCCAGGGCCTCTCAGTGTGGTACAGAATGTGGTGGCCAGGGTCCCTCTGTGTGGTACAAAAAGTGGCTCGGGTCCTTCAATGTGGTACAATAAGTGGTGGCCAGTGACCCTCAGTGTGGTACAGTAGGTGGTGGCCAGGGTCCCTCAGGGTGGTACAGTAAATGTTGGCAAGGGACCCTCAGTGTTGTACAGTAAGTGGTGGCAGGGTCCCTCAGTGTGGTTCAGAAAGTGGCCAGGATCCCTTAGTGTGGTGGTTAGGTCCCTCAGTGTGGTACAGTAAGTGGTGACCTGGGTCTTTCAGTGTGGTACAGTAAGTGGTGGCATGGGTCGCTCAGTGTGGTTCAGTAAGTGGTGGAAGGGCCCCCTCAGTGTGGCACAGTAAGTGGTGGCCCGAGTCCCTAAGTGTGGTTCAGTAAGTGGTGGTCAGGTTCCCCCAGTGTGGTACAGTAAGTGGTGGCCATGGTCCCTTAGTGTGGTACAGTAAGTGGTGGCCAGGGTTTTTCAGTTTGCTACAGAAAGTGGTGGCCAGGGACCCTCTTTGTGGTACAGTAAGTAGTGGCCCGAGACCCTCATTGTGGTGCAATAGGTGGTGACCAGGGTCCCTCAGTGTGGTTCACTAAGTGGTGGCAGGGTTCCTCAGTGTGGGTCAGAAAGTAGCCAGGGTCCCTTAGTGTGGTGGTTAGGTCCCTCAGTGTGGTACAGTAAGTGGTGACCAGGGTCTTTCAGTGTGGTACAGTAAGTGGTGGCCAGGGACCATCTGTATGGTAGAGTAAGTGGTGGCCAGGGACCTTCAGTGTGGTAAAGTAAGTGGTGGCCAGGGACCCTCAGTGTTGTACAGTAAGTTGTGGCCAGGGTCCCTCTGTGTGGTACAGTAAGTGGTGGCCAGGGTCAGTTAGTGTGGTACAGCTTGTGGTGGCCAGGGGTCCCTCAGTTTGGTACAGTAAGTGGCTGCCTGGGACCCTCAGTGTGGTACAGTAAGTGGTGGCCAGGGACCCTCAGTGTGATACAGTAAGTGGTGGCCAGGGACCCTCAGTGTGGTACAGTAAATGGTGGCCAGGGACTCTCAGTGTGGTACAGAAAGTTGTTGCCAGGGCCCCTCAGTGTGGTCCAATAAATGGTAGCTAGGGTCCCTCAGTGTTGTACAGTAAGTGGGGGCCTGGGACCCTCAGTTTGGTACAGTAAGTGGTAGCCAGGGACCCTCAGTGTGGTACATTAAGTGGATGCTAGGAACCTTCAGTGTGGTACAGTCAGTGGTGGCCAGGGTCCCATAGTGTGACAGAGTATTTGGGGGCCAGGGACCCTCATTGTGGTACATTAATTGGTGGCTAGGGCCTTTCAATGTGGTACAGTAATTGGTGGCCAGGGCCTTTCAGTGTGCTACAGTAAGTTGTGGCCAGGGCCTCTCAGTGTGGTACAGTATGTGGTGGCCAGGGTCCTCCAGTGTGGTACAAAAAGTGGCTCGGGTCCTTCAATGTGGTACAGTAGGTGGTGGCCAGGTGTTGGAAATTTCCAACACTAATACAATACTATTGTATTATAATAAAATTAGTATTAAAATATACTAACTACTGTAGTTACAAAAATTTACTAACAGTAATGTTCACATGAACTAACTATTATATCTGCATATGGATACTGGAATTCTTACTAAACCAAGCACCAGTATTGCGTCAGATTATACCAAGTTAAACACATTTTTATCCAGTGTGTTAGAGAATTGAATGTGATTCTCTAAAATCATCAGTATTCCGTGTGATAATTATTTATGGATAACATAACTCCCAAATAATTCCTAATCGAAAGTTTTTAGTTACAATTGTTAACAAGTAATAATTTTACCGTCACGCGTGAATGCCATGGAGAAAACTAAAATCTTCTCCATTTCTTGTTTACTACCATAACTCGAGAAAGTAATAATATTTAACTCCCTAGAATTACAACCCAGTCTTTATTAAAGTCTTTCAGCCATAATTGCGCGAAATAATATTATTCGTGATAAATGGCGAATGCGGGACGCGGGTTGGAGAGGAGGGAGAAGCCATTGTGGATCGAGACGCCATGGTGTGTTGCGTGGAAGTCTCGTGTTGCGGAATTGAGCAACAAGGTCGTGGCGTCAGAGTCTGAGACACGTGACGTTCTGATTATCAGCAAGAATTACCCTGGTACTCAACACAGAATGAGTTATTATTGTTCTACGTGATCTGCAGTGACCGGCCAACTAATAACGCGTCTATATTCAAGCCAAGCTAACAACCACGTGTACGACATTGCGGGAGTTTGAGCTTGAGACGCGGTATCGGCAAGCTTCAATATAATTTGTACCCTTAGATAAGTATATAATTCCCTTTTGATGCATCATTAGAGATTGTATATGTCGGGGCAGCTTGTCGTTATATCGAGCGACCATAACAAATCCAACGTTAGTACCATATCAAATTTATTTTCCATTTTCATGAATATAGAGATTTAAGTAGCCTAGTTCAATGCTACGTAATATCCCTTAAATAACAGCTCGTATGTGAGGAGTCAACGAGCTGTTACCTAACTTCGTGTTATTCACCTTCAAGTGTTTCTACGAGGAATTCCGGAGATCACGAGGATGAGGCGTGAATGATGTCATTGAAATCGTCTTAAAGCTAAGACTATTTTGTACTCATTTATTTACTCTAAAATTCATTATTTCTACATCATTTTATCTAATCGGATGCTCGTCATGTACACTGGAGATCTGTGTTTATTTGAATGATTAATTTATAATGCTAATGATCTTTATAATTTCTGGTGATAATCTTCTATAGATTTCTTTAATTTGGTAATAATGTGTGGTGGTGGTGAACTGTACCTAGCAGGTGGTAGAGATGGTGAACTGTAACTAATGGGTGGTGTTTGTGGTGAACTGTAACTAGTGGGTGGTGGTGGGTTCTGTAGCTATTGGGTGGTGGTGGTGAACTGTAACTAGTTGGTGGTGGTGAGGATCTGTAACTAGTGGGTGGTGGTAGGGTACTATAACCAGTGGCTGGTGGTGGTGGGGAACTGTAACAATTTGGTGGTATTGGCGAACTGTAACAAGTGGGTGGTGGTGGTGGTGAACTGTAAATAGAGGATGGTAGTGGTGGTGAACTGTAACTAGTGGGTGGTGGTGGTGAACTGTAGCTAGTAAGTGGTGGTGGGGAACTGTAACTAGTGGGTGGTGGTGATGAACTGTAACTAGTGGGAGATGGTAGGGAACTGTAACTAGTGGGGTGGTGGTGTTATTGAACTGTAACTAGTGGGAGGTGGTGGTAAACTGAACTAGTGGGTGGTGGAGGTGGGTCACTGTAACTTGTGGGTGGTGGTGAACTGTAACTAGTGTGTGGTAGTGTTGGGGCACTGTAACTAATGGGTGCTAGTGGGGAACTGTAACTAGTGGATGGTGGTCGTGGTAGGGAACTGTAACTAGTGGGTGGTGGTGGTGGTTTCGAACTGTAACTAGTGGGGGGTGGCGGTGGTGAACTGTAACTAGTGGGTGGTGGAGGTGGGAACTTTAACTAATGGGTAGTGTTGAAATGTAACTAGTAGGTAGTGGAGGTGGGGCACTATAACTAGTTGTTGGTGGTGGTGGTGAACTGTAATTAGTAGGTGGTAGTGGTTAGGCACTGTAACTAGTGGGTGGTGGTGATGGTGAACTGTAACTAGTGGGGGGTGGTGGATGGTGAACTGTAACTAGTTGTTGGTGGTGGTGAACTGTAACTAGTGGGTGGTAGTATTAGGGCACTGAAACTAGTGATTGTGGTGGGGAACTGTAACTATTGGGTGGTGGTAATGGCGCACTGTAACTAGTGGGGAATGTTGAACTGTAATTAGTGGGTGGTGGTGGGGAACTGTAAATAGTGTGTGGTGGAAGGGAACTGTAACTAGTGGGTGGTGGTGGTGGGGAAATGTAACTAGTGGGTGGTGGTGAACTGTAACTAGTAGGTGGTAGTGGTGGCGCATTGTAACTAGTGGGTGGCGGTGGTGGGGAACTGTAACTAGTGGGTAGCGGTGGTGGAAAACTGTTACTAGTGGGTGGTGGTGGGAAATTGTAACTAGTGGGTAGTGGTGAACTTTTATTAGTGGGTGGTGGTGGGGAACTATAAATAGTGGTTGGTGGTGGTGGGGCATTGTAACTTGTGGATGGTGGTGGTGGTGATCTGTAACTAGTGGGAGGTAGTGGTAAGACACTGTAACTAATGAATGGAGGTGGGGAACCGTAACTAGTAGGTAATGGTGGGGGGGAACTGTAACTAGTTGTTGGTGAACTGTAACTAATGGATGGTATTGGTGGCGCACTGTAACTAGTAGGTGACGGTGGTGAACTGCTACTAGTGGGTGGTAGTGATGGGGAACTGTAACTAGTGGGTGGTGGTGAACTGTATATAGTGAGTGGTAGTGGTGGTGGACTGTAATTAGTGGGTGGTGGTGGTGGTGGTGAACTGTAACTAGTGAATGGTGGTGGGGAACTGTAACTAGTGGGTAGTAGCGATGGGACACTATAACTATTGGATGGTGGTGGGGAACTGTAACTAGTGGGAGGTGGTGGTGGGGATCTGTAACTAGTTGGTGGTGGTGAACTGTAACTAGTGGGTGGTGGTGAACTGTAACTGCGGGGTTGTGATGGCGGTAAACTGTAACTAGTGGATGGTGGTGGTGAACCGTAACTAGCGGATGGTGGTGGTGATGGACTATAACTAGTGGGGTGTAGTGATGGGACACTGTAACTAGTGGATGGTGGTGGGGAACTGTAACAAGTGGGTAGTAGCGATGGGACACTATAACTATTGGATGGTGGTGGGGAACTGTAACTAGTGGGAGGTGGTGGTGGGGATCTGTAACTAGTTGGTGGTGGTGAACTGTAACTAGTGGGTGGTGGTGATGGGGAACTGTAACTAGTGGGTGGTAGTGGTGGTGGACTGTAATTAGTGGGTAGTAGTGGTGGTGAACTGTAACAAGTGAATGGTGGTGGTGGTGAACTGTAACTAGTGGTTGGTGGTGGTGAACTGTAACTATTGGATTGTGGTGGTAGAGGGAACTGTAACTAGTGGGTGGAGGTGGTGAACTGTAACTGGTGGGTGGTGTTCAACTGTAATTAGTGGGTGGTGGTGAAGAACCTGAAACTAGTGAGTGGTGGTGGTGGTGAACTGTAACTAGTGAGTGATAGTGGTCTGCCACTGTAACTAGTGGGTGGTGGACGGGAACAGTAACTATTGGGTGGTGGTGGCTGGGAACTGTAACTAGTGGGCTGTGGTGGTGGTCAGGAACTGTAACTAGTGGGTGAGGGTGGTACGGCACTGTAACTAGCGGGTGGTGGTCAACTGTAACTAGTGGGTAGTGGTGGTGGGGAACTGTAACTAGTGAATGGTGGTGGTGGTTGGGCACTGTAACTTGTGGGTGATGGTGGTGAACTATCACTAGTGGGGAGGTGGGGATCTGTAACTAATGGGTGGTGGTGGTGAACAGTAACTAGTTGTTGGTAGTGGTGGCGCACTGTAAGTACTGTAAGTGGTGGGGAACTGTATCTAGTTGGTGGTGAATTGTAAATAGGGAGTGGTAGTGGAAGGGAACTGTAATAAGTGGGTGGTGGTGGTGAACTGTAACTAGTAAGTGGTGGTGGTGGTGAACTGTAACTAGTGGTTCGTGGGGGTGAACTGTAACTAGTGGGTGGTGGTGGTGGTGGGGAACTGTAACTAGTGGGTGGTGGTGGTGGTGGGGAACTGTAACTAGTGGGTGGTGGTGGTGGTGGGGAAGTGTAACTAGTGGGTGGTGGTGGTGGTGGTGGTGGGGAAGTGTAACTAGTGGGTGGTGGTGGTGGTGGGAAAATGTAACTAGTGGGTGGTGGGGAACTGTAACTAGTGGGTGGTGGGGAACTGTAACTAGTGGGTGGTGGGGAACTGTAACTAGTGGGTGGTAGTGGTGAACTGTAACTGGGAGGTTCTGATGGCGATGAACTGTAACTTGTGGATGGTGGTGATGAACTGTAACTAGTAGGTGATGGTGGTGAACGGTAGCTAGTGGTTGGTGGTGGTGGGTCACTGTAACTAGTGGAGGTGGTGAACTGTAACTAGTGGGTGGTAGTGGTGGGGAACTGTAACTAGTGACTGGTGGTGGTGGTGAACTGTAACTAGTAAGTGGTGATGGTGGTGAATTGTAACTAGTGGTTCGTGGGGATGAACTGTAGCTAGTGGTTAGTTGTGGTGAACTGCAACTAGTGGGTGGTGGTGGTGAACTGTAACTAGTGGATGGTGGTGGTGAACTGTAACTAGTGGATGGTGGTGGTGAACTGTAGCTAGTGGGTGGTGGTGAACTGTAACTATTTGTTGGTAGTGGTGGTGAATGGGAACTGTAACTAGTGGGTGGTGATGGTGGTGGGGAACTGTAACTAGTGGGTGGTGTTGGTGAACTGTAACTGGGGGGGTTGTGATGGCGGTGAACTGTAACTAGTGGGTGAGGGTGGGAAACTGTAACAAATAAGCGGTGGTGGCGGGGAACTGTAACAAGTGGGTGGTGGTGGGGCACTGTAACTAGTGGGTGGGGGTGGTGGTGGTGAGCTGTGACAAGTGAATGATGGTGGTGGTGAGCTGTAACTAGTGAATGGTGGTGGTGGTGGTGAACTGTAACTAGTTGGTGGTGGTGGTGGTGGTGGTGGGGAACTGTAACTATCGGGTGGTAGTGATGGGACACTGTAACTATTGGATAGTGGTGGGGAACTGTAACTATTGGGTGGTGGTGGCGCACTCTAACTAGTGGGAAACGGTGGTGAACTGTAACTAGTGGGTGGTGGTGATGTGGAACTGTAACTAGTGGGTGGTGGTGGTAAATTGTAACTAGTGGGTGGTGGTGAACTGTAAATAGTAGGTGGTAGTGGTGGTGGACTGTAATTAGTGGGTAGTGGTGGTGGTGAACTGTAACTAGTGAATAGTGGTGGTAGAGGGAACTGTAACTGGTGGGTGGTGTTCAACTGTAATTAGTGGGTGGTAGTGGTGGTGGGGAACCTGAAACTAGTGGGTGGTGGTGGTGGTGAACTGTAACTAGTGTGGAGATAGTGATCTGGCACTATAACTAGTGGGTGGTGGTCGGGAACCGTAACTATTGGGTGGTGGTGACTGGGAACTGTAACTAGTGGGTGGTGTTGAGGCACTGTAACTAGTGGTTGGTTATGATGGTGAACTGTAACTAGTGGGTTGTGGTGGTGGTGGTGGTGGTCAGGAACTGTAACTATTGGGTGGTGGTGGCTGGGAACTGTAACTAGTAAGTGATGGTGGTACGGCCCTGTAACTAGTGGGTGGTGGTGGTGGTGAACTGTAACTAGTGGATAGTGGTGGTGAGGAACTGTAATTAGTGAGTGGTGGTGGTGGTGGGGAACTGTAACTAGTTGGTGGTGATGGTGGTGGGGAACTGCAACTAGTGGGTGGAGGTGGTGAACTGTAACAGAGGGGGTTGTGATGGCAGTGAACTGTAACTTGTGGGTGGAGGTAGTGGAAGGGAACTGTAACTAGTGGGAGGTGGGGGTGGTGGGGAACTGTAACTAGTGAATGGTGGTGGTGGGGAACTGTCACTAGTGGGT